>NC_056741.1:1993651094-1993658594 GCF_019279795.1 Protopterus annectens
TGGGAGATAAGCCACTCCTTGCACCACTGATGTGGGAGACAGAATACCCTACACCACAGCTATGTAAATATACTAACTTTAAGGTCACACTGTATGTTGGAGAAGAGGGAATAGCTCATGATACAAGAATTTTAGATTTAGTACATACTGGTCTGCAATTATACTTAAATTCTCATAGTTCCAAATATCACGTCTATCATCCCCAAAGAAAAAATGTGAACCTGACTACAGCTGTGCCTAAGAGTTTTCTTCAGTTCTCTCATTTATTGCATCTTATATTGGTTGTATAATTATATTCATGTACAATCCAGTCATACAACAATTCACAATTCACCATTGTTAGAAAGTTAAAGAGACACTGTGTATCGTCAACATACTGTGTTCGCAAATTTGGTTCAAATTGATATCACAATTCAGATTTATATTATTGTAAAGGATAAAATTCACTAGAGTCACCTCATCAGTTATTTATGGCATACACAATTTATAAAATGAGAGTCATTAACAGATTCACAAACTTTAAACTCAGCATGATCAGAAAAACAAAATGCAGAATCCGTTTGATTTCCCACATCAAATAAACATCACCTTTCAATCTGGCAAGCACTTCCAGATGGACCTTAAAAAGGAGAATATTTCACATATTAATATCTTTCTTTCCACATTGTCAGTTCAAGAGATTATCCCTGGTCCTTAAGTCCTCCTGTCTGTCTTCCTATCACATTTTAATTTTCCTTTTGACAAAAAATACACATTTTAATCACTTATGACACATAAGATAACAACACTTATTTTGAAAGTCCTACAGTCAAACCTTACTTTAGTCAGATAATTCCTGTTTTAATCCTATATGAAGAAGTCAAAAGTTGCAGTAGTCCCATTTTCAAATGGCAGTGGTCAAAAGTAGCACCAAATGAGCTTTCAACATTCACTGTATCAATTGGATGGACAGTACTCATTTAACTGTGAAAAAAGAATAATTTTGAGATCTCCTTTTGTTAAACAATCTTATGGATCTCCTTTTTTAAAGGGTTTGATGCAGCTCATTAGATTTCCAACAAGGGATAATAACCCTCTTGACTTATTAACAACTAACATACAAAATAAGATTATAAGGCTTAGTTAGTGCCTTTAGGGAATTCAGATGCCCTAGCCTTCCAATATTTCTGTTCTTATTAGTAAGCTTATACAGCAATTTACCAGATATGCATATGAAAAGAATTAAGTTTTATAATGCTGAATATTTACATAAAGTCAATTACTCGGACTTAGAGTGGAATTTTTTTGAAGAGATCTACTAGAACATGTAAATAATTGTAGATAGTTGTTTGTAAAGAATAAAAGTGTTTTTACTCTACCCTGGTGGCAGCCTATGCATACTAAATTAGCAAGGAAAAAGAAAATATAAACTCTAGAAAAGGCTTAATGTCTCCAGTACTTAGAAAGCATAGTATGGTGTGAGCAAAAAACATTAAAAGACTCATTGAGGATAGCAAAAAAAAAATAAAATATAGCTGAGTCAAAGGAGAGCAAAATCCATTTTCAGTATGTCAGCATGGATAAGGGATCTGTCAGTTCTCCTGGGCCTATTGTTTGCAATGGAAGAACTTTACACCCAGATGTTGGACAGCTAATTTATTAAAAAATAATTTTGTGTCACTAGTAAGGAAATAAAGCTATTTCACCAGGATGTACTAGGTGTTATTGGAGATAATATTACTTGTCCAGTAATACCAGGGTGATTGGTACTTAATTCTTTAACAAAAATGAAGTTTATTTCTAGTCCTGGACCAAATAACATGTCAGTCTACTTTTTATTGACTGTGAATAAATATATAACTATTAATCTAACCAGGTTGTATCAACAACTCTTGTCACATACAAGCTCAATGTCTGGTAATATAGAGCCTATACACAAAGGGGGAGCTTTTGAAAAAAATCAGAAATTATAGGCCATTTAGCTGAATATTACTTATAGGGAAATGCTTTGAAAGATGTCATTAGGTATAATTAAGAAAAGTAATACTTCTGTCCAATTAATGGATATTTCTCAACATGGTTTGTAAAAGCTAGGTCCACCTGTACTAAAATGGTGTACTTTTATAGTTTTGTTAGTTTAGCTATGGACTCTGGGATTGGGATTGTTGTGGCCTATTAAGATCTTTTAAAGGTATTTGAGAGTTTGACTCACCCTGTCATTGTTGATTCAATGTTCAAATAATCAGTAAACTGCTGTGCTGTCAGTTAGTCACAGAACTGGGTAAATCATAGATGTTAAAGGATAAATATTAATGATTTTGTATCACTCTAGGAGGCTGTTAGGAACAGGGTAACTCAATGATTGCTGCTGGCCTGATATTGTTTAACATTTTTTCTTACTTTCCATCAGTGGACTTCTATTGGGTTGCTAATTAGCCAGGCAATATTAAAGTCAGAGCTTTTGTAGTCAGTGGGGCTGATGTTTACAAATTTAATGAATATTTGGTAAAAGCACTTACCTAGTTGTTTGATCACACATTGAACATAAATAAGACTAAATATGGTATTTTGTGTTTTTATAAACCTATACGAGATGGTATGTTTTGCTAAGGAAATATGGATCTTAACATCCGTGATATCTATAAGAGTCTGATAATTGTTATGTGTAATACACTGACATTTAGAAATCATGCATTACCTAAAACTAAGGCAATTGAGGTGGTTGGACTAATTCTAAAAACCTTTTTTGTCAAGAGATTTTACATTTTTGAGTAAGCTATTTGTGAGATATGTAAAGCCAATGATACAGTGTGACTCATTATTTTGCATTTATAATAAATGTGACTTGCTCTTTCTTGAAAGTGCAAAGTGTATAATAGTCAAAGAGAATTATATGTTTCTTATTATTCAAAACTTCAGAACATTAGACTTTCTTCTATTAATTATAGGTGTGTATAAGAAGGGAGATATGTCTGGCCTTCTGAGCACTTTATGGTGAAGAATTCTGTGCCTTAATGGACGCTGGATTGCAAGAATATAAATTTAATTCTTTGAAACAGATTACACATTTAAGTTTGGCAAATGTAGGACTACTTTAAGATCAAGTTATATATCAGTCTGCATGGTGCGTCAATGGCATACATTGCCTTTACATATATGACAAGCTAGTTCACTGGCAAATTGTAAAAGCCTTTAAGGTGAATAGGGCAAATGGTATATTCAGTATAGCCTTTACTATTTAATGATTGCTCTTACATAAAACTATTTATTTTTGTATGGTGAAAGAAAGTTTACAGGATTATGTATTCATATATTCAGTGTTTGATTTTCGTTTACTTCAATTTTTAACTTATTGAATATGTTGCCTTAATGCATGATTTGTTCAGGGGATTCAGCTGTCACATGATTTAAAGCTGATCACATGTTTTTTAAAAGTTTTTGGCTGTCACATGATTTTAAGCTGATCACCTGATTTTAAAAAAAGTTGTCACATGACCTTTTAGAATTGTAGTTAAACAGTGTGTGTTTGGTTCACTTCATCTGAAGAAGTTTTATTATAAAATAAAACAAACGGGCTAATATTACATTTCATGTTGTTTGAGCTGGATTTGTCGGGATTTGTGTGGCCTTGCTGTTTTTTATCAGTTTGTCTTCTGTTGTGGTTTGGTTTATATTCAGTAACCGCTGATATATGCATTCTAATTGCCCTTCTAACCAATATGCAGATTTTACAAACTATAAAACTATGCCTCTATTAATTTATAGTACTTTTTAAGGTCACATTCCAGTTTGACAGAATTTTCAGTGATAAATCCACCTTGCTCTAACTGGCTTTAATTCCTTCCCTTCAGCTGTCACTATGAAGTATAGTTTTGAAATGCCTTTTAGAGTGATTGCAGAAACCAGAGATTCAGTGATACATTATCAGCTAATTTGCATGTCTCTAAATCACTCAGTGACAATTGCAAGTGGTAAGAAGCGCTTTGCTGCAGTACCACTGTTAGCCTATGAAACAAGTTGGCACAGGCACTGCCCTCATTCAGTCTGACACACACACACACACACACACACACACACACACACACACACACACACACACACACACACACACACACACACACACATGTACACTGCTTAACTGCCCCTGCTGTCACCGATCATCCATGACTTTGCTTCTCCAGTTGCTCTGTTTCTTCACCAGAGAC
Source organism: Protopterus annectens (assembly GCF_019279795.1). Lineage (NCBI taxonomy): Eukaryota > Metazoa > Chordata > Ceratodontiformes > Protopteridae > Protopterus > Protopterus annectens. The sequence goes on from NC_056741.1 coordinate 1,993,655,279, forward strand.
AGTAAGTCAATAATGCCAGGAATTAGAGTTTCTTTCTACTTAATTTTCCTTTCTTTTGCAGCTTCTTGCTGCAGAATCTGTTGTTCTATTAACTTTTTAAGTTATTTATCATAATATTTAAAATGTGTCTCTGATATCTAGCATTTCCCCCTTATTACAGCCAGCAACCAGTGATCATTAGTCTAGGGAGTATTTGAGAGGTATGTTAACACCCCCCCCCCCCACACACACACACAATCACCTGAGACCGCTTATATGTTTGCATACATTAACTCACACAGGAAGCCAGACACACACCACCACCACCACTACCTGACCACTAAATTGCCCAGCACTTGCCTCTAATGAGATCTCTCCCACTGAGAGTAATGTGTGAATGCAAACTTTTGGCTGTGTTAACTAATGCAGCTAGCTTTAAGGATTTACATAGCTGAGTGTCTCTTTGAATTGCTTAACTGTGTAAATCACATACAACAATCATTTCCAGGGGCGTGCACAAATAACTATTATATACCACTTCCTTGGAATGCCTCAATTACATTTGTGGCAGGCAGCAGAATTAGGTCAAGACACTGCTGCTCCTCTCTGAGGCAACATGCTGAGGAAGGACTGTCTCTGAACCATTAATAGCTACTACCAGCAGTAAAGAGGCCTTTCTGTTGATGGTAATACTTTTGCATCCTGTGTTAATACTATATGAAGAAGTCAAAAGTTGCAGTAGTCCTGTTTTCAAATGGCAGCGGTCAAAAGTAGCACCAAATGAGCTTTTAACTTTCACCATATTAAGTGGATGGACAGTACTTATTTAACTGTGAAAGAAGAATAATTTTGAGATCTGCTTTTGTTAAACAATGTGATGGATCTCCTTTTGTTAAAATTTGTCCTTAAAATCATCCATGCAAGTCAATTAGACTCACCAGTTCAGTTTTTTTACTTTCTAATTTAAGCATCTATCACATCAAGTTAATTGCTGTTTTACAAAAATCTCTTTTCAGTTTCCAAATATTTGTTTTGTCATACACATGGTCAAAAATATTTCCTGTAGGTAAATGTGTAGAGTTGGATCAACCTGAAAAAAAATTTAGTAGCAAAATAACTTAAGTAAAATAAAAAACAAACAATGTCAGCAGTTGTGCAAGTTTCTAGCTATACCAAGAGCAAAAAAAAAAAAAAAAAAAAATCACTGGGAGTCAAAAGACAAATTTACATACAACTGAAAAAAATGCTCACTCATTCCTGCCATAAACAAATGCATTCAAATAGAAATGATTGGATCCTTGTTGTTGCAACTTGCATGCAGCAACTGACCACAGCAGTATCCTCTTCTTTCACAAAAAAAAAAATATTGATATATATATATATATATATATATATATATATATATATATATATATATATATATATATATACATATATATATATATAGTTTATAGTGCATTTTAAGATGCTGAAAAAAGTAAATTGTTATTGTTTGTTAATGAATCTTGTTCTTAAGTCATGTTGATACATAATGCTTGTGCTAGTTACTCTCTTGATTTTGTTAGACAGTCCTCTGAAATGGGTGGGCCTATTAAGGTGCATATGCATATATATGACAAAAATCAATCAATCAATAAAGCTAGCTACTGTCTTAAAGTGGGGTAGGGCAACATTTTGTAAGCTGGTTCACAATTCCAAAAATCATGCCTACAATTTGGACTTTATCAGTACTTTTTTGATCTATACTTAGACTTCTAATATAATGTTCCCTTCTGTGATTATTATGTGCCAAATTATACACACACACACACACACACACACACACACACACACACACACACACACACACACACACACACACACACACACACACACACACACACTTTTCTCAAAATTCACTATTTTATTTTCAGTATTAAAAATGATTAGATTACTCCATTCATAATCTGTTAAATTTGTATTTGAGACATGGATGCCATTCTCCGTGATTCTCCTTGAGACCAAAGCTCAAGAGGTGACGTTTGGCATCCATGTTGAGAACAAATACTTTTATAATTTTTTGTAGTGCTGGAACTTTATCTGCTCCATGTGCTACTAAATAGTAAGTGTTTTGCCAGCTTTCAAAGCCGTAAAACACTTAGCCACCTAGTGAGTACTGTCAGAAAGGCAGTGTATCATAGTCTCTTACATTTACACTGACTTTGCCATACCTCTAAACTGTCCAGATGTTTGCAGAATGTCCAGATTTTTGCTTCATTTGTTTGGCCTGTTTCTCTCATAAGGTCCATGGTTTTCAGACAAATCATCAAGGACTGAAGTCATTGAATAGTGACATACATGTGAGTTTCAGAATTCATATCCTTCAGACAAACTCCAGTGAGCACACATCCTGTTATTTTAGCTACTTTTTCAGTTTGTTGGGGGAGGAGACACCCTATCAGTATAGTCAACGGGCAGAAATTATTTTTTTTATTCTGCTGCTATCATTTGCTGGCCCATACTGGCAGATATTACTGATTAGCCCAGACCTTAACTTAAGGAGGGGGTGCTTAACATTTGCTAAGATCAGGTCTTGCACCACTGCAGTGCTTAACTGATTTTTCCTTTTCTGAGTATCAGAGCTAATCATCACACTGCATCCACTATGTTGGTATAGTAGACAAACATCCATTTTTTCATGTCATGTGGAACAATGTTTCAAGTCACCCCAGAGATTTTAATACTCTAGACAAGGCCAAGAATAACAGTTTATATGACAACATACTCCAGAGATTTTAATACTCTAGACAAGGCCAAGAATAACAGTTTATATGAAAACATACTCCAGAGATTTTAATACTCTAGACAAGGCAAAGAATAACAGTTTATATGAAAACATACTCCAGATATTTTAATACTCTAGTTAAGGCAAAGAATAACAGTTTATATGAAAACATACTCCAGAGATTTTAACACTCAAGACAAGGCAAAGAATAATAGTTTATATGAAAACATAACTACAGACTTGACATTCAAATTTCTAGCAAGATTAATGGCATGAGTTTCCTAGTATTATGTATGGATAAATCTGTGAACCATTGATTCTGATTGTCGTCTGTATTTTTGATCTATTTATAACTACTTTCTTATGCTCCTTTATGATGTCCAATCCCCTTGATCTATAACCTTTCTTAAATTATAATCCATGCAAAGCCTTCAAGTTCCTTTAGAATTGTTTTATTTATTTGCATGCCAAAAGTATAATCTCTGATTTGCCGACTTCCTACTTGCTATAAGAGTTACTATATAATTTTTTTTTCTGATAGTTTTGTCAGTATTTATTGTTCTATATGGTGCT
>NC_056741.1:1993663594-1993681094 GCF_019279795.1 Protopterus annectens
TGTTGACTGTTGGTAGTCAGTAGCAGTGCATGACAGTTCACTTTCCAAGGTAAAAACTGACAAATTTAATTTGCAAAGCCACATCACTGCAATTGAGACTGGCATTGGTGCACTTTTCTCAGCACTCTGGACAGAACTGAGTAAAGAAATTCAAGCTGTCCCACACCTATCTCTGTGGCATAATGCGTAAATATATTGAGCTTATACAGTACAGGTGATGCAGGGTTTGAAACCTGTTCAGATTTGACAGGTGATTCAATTTGACATTGCAGAATGTATATACTTTGAGAGATTCTACAGCACAGCCATACTTTTCTGAATGCACTAGAACTGGTGCTTCGAGTATTAGAAATGAGAATTTGGACACTAAATTTTTAACATATTATACGAAGGATTTTGAGTTATTAAGGGTGAGTGTTATGAAACATTGGGAGACACTTCTCTTAGACGAAGAATTAGGTAAACTGGTAGGGGGACAACCAACTTTTACATTTCGCAACAAGCCAAACCTTAAGAGTATTTTATGCTATCCCTCTCTTAGTAGTTATTGCCCCTACTTCTAGAAACCTAGAGGCTAATACTATTCCTTGCAATAAATGCAATCAATGCATTTATATAGATGAAAGCATTGCATTTAAGCATCCAACAACACATAGAACATATAGGTTCAATACTGGGACAAACTGTTTGAGTACAGGCTTGGTCTATTTGGCCACATGCATAGGCTGCACTTGTTTTTATGTGGGTAAAACTAGTAGACAACTTAGAGAGAGAGAGTTAGGGAACATGTCTATCATATTAACAAGTGTTCAGAGCACAATGCACTTGTCAAGCACATACATATTCAAGGGGGCAACCATAGTTTTAGGTTTCGGGTTATACAACTTGTTCATCCCAGTGACAGGGGAGGAGATTATGATAATTATGTTCTAGAATGTGAGCTCAGATGGATCATTCGCCTGAGGGCGGATAGACCACCTGGACTGAATGATAAAATTCAAATAAAACCTATCTTGAAGAAAAGAAGATTAAAAAGAGTAAGTAGCAAATAACAACAGGGGCACACATCCTAGCATATGATATGAACACTATGCTGTGCAGCATAGTATTTTAATGATGAATTTTAATATTAATGTATTAATTGTGATGTATTCTCTATATTAGCAATAATTATTATATTAATACCATTATTTTTGTCATAGTTTGTTATGTAGTATGTGTCATAAATAGATATAAAGATAAATGTTATTTTTTAATGTTTTATAAGTATTTTTTAAGCATATATTCTATTAATATTTAATTATGAAGATGATATGCTTTTAAGAATGCTATTAATTAATACTAATTGCTTTATTGCTTGACCTATGAGGCTGCATTTACCTCTATAAGATGTATGAGCACAGGGACTTGTTTGTGAGTTTGAAAAAGCCTATGGGTGAAAGCGCTAACTCTGTCATTAAAACTTTTATCTATGGTCTTTAGACTGTCGCCTCATTTGCTTTAATGGAATTACTATTATAACACGTATATTGCTGCTATGACTGTTTATTGCTGCCTTTGAAGAACTGGTTATGGTGAAAGTGAATAGCTTGCTTTGAGTTACTTGGATCTTCTGTAAGAGTTCCGTTTATGCAACTGACTGTTTTCACATATTTTTTCTTTATTTGTTGCGTTGGAACTAATACCTGTTCGTTGATCGTATTTCTGCTTTTTATCTACTTATGTCAATATTAATTGTGTGTGCTATGAGAAAAATGAAAGCATTTCTTCTGCTTCCTGTCCCCTTTTCCATTCCCATGGCATTACCTAAAGTCCTGATATTGTGAGACATAAATGATAATAGGGTTCTATATTACATGAACGAATGATCAAAATGTCAAGTACAACATAATCAACACACTTTGATCGAACGTTCATGTAATCAGAAACTGTAAATGTCAAAATGTGGAGTTCCGTAAAGTTTTATTCAGCTTTGCTAGTGAGTGTAGCACCTGACGTAAACATGCTACACTGTCCTGAATGGCTAGGTAAGAGGCTGCTTTACTTTTATATACCAACTCCGAGATAGCTTATTCCTGTACGGAAATGACCGTTTAAGATCAGCACGGCAGAGCACCATGCATAGTTATGAAGGTGCTCTGCCTCTGCTCCTAAATGGACACGGTGCATGGATGAGTGCAGGGGGTATGTCTGAGAGCAGAGCTCTCACAATATACATGCCCCTGCAGTAAAGAATTACCGTTCAGCAATTACAATGAGCGAGAATGCTCATAGGGGGTTGCAAACCTCTCAACGGTACAGATCATCACAGGATGTCCAGATTTTTACCCATAAGTTTGTCCTGTACCTCATTTACCTGGCAAATCACTGGGATGATCTCAGGATTGAAGTCGGTAAATAATGGCATGCATTTGAGTTTCAGACTTCAAATCCATCAGAAATTTTATATTAAAACAAATCCTGTTACTCTAGCAACTTTTTCAAGTTTATAAGAGCAATATTTTGTCCAGATATTTTGCATGAAGAGGTTGAGAGATATGGGGGTTGCCACCTCTTCAAATGCCCAAAGTGGGGTTGTGAGTGTAGAAACATGACATGTTGCAGGAGAAAACACACCCACAGCCACTGCAAAGGTCAAAGCCCCACTTCCCAGGAAAACCCTATGCTTATAGTAACTAAAACATGCTAGGATGTCTGGCAAATGTGCAGATGCATGCAGAAATCCACAGCAATAAGTGAAACATATCCCTTCCCAGATGAAATAACACTAGAAATATTTTTTTATCAAACAAATTAAATTTAACCGTAGCTGATGGGTTTGCACATTGCTTAGCTACGCATACTGTAGCTTAAATACCACAAGAAGATAAATAGCAAGATACATACAGTAGAAGCAGTACTGCAATAGTGTAGTGGTCAGAGTGTTCACTTTGTGAGCAGTCTCATTCCCGGTTCGATCCTCACTGTAGTAAATTCCATTTTCCATATGAAAGCAATTCTGAACATGTTTTTGCTGTATAACCGACTAAATAACATTTATTTGTGTACTGCATTAAGTGCAGATGTGAGCTGTCATTGTAATAATGTAGTAAAATCCACAGATAAACACAAGCGCCCCATACAGTATATGTACCCATGATTCAGGGATACTAAACAAAGTTATAATTTGTAATGAAAGATAAATCCATGCCATACAGAAAATAGTGTAAAAAATGGATAAAGTGTCCAAATCTACCACTTTCCCAAGACCCATGTTTCTTTTCTTTCTAAATTAGTGTGGGGGTAAGCGGGAGTAAGCACTTTTAAGCAGTAGTAAGTGAGTTTAAACCTGTTTGCTAGGGGTAAGCAATGCCTACACAAGATAAGTACTTTAGAGGCTGAGTGTAAGAAAATGTAACCAGAAGTTTACATTGCTTACCGTCACACAAACCCACTTACAACTACTTAAAAGTGCCTTAATCACTCTGTATCCAACAGCCCCTGTTCTGCCCAGCAACAAAATAAACAGCCCTTGCAGATCTTGAACTCAGGACCCTGTACACTATAGTTACAGCAGTTAACCAGTAAGCCATCACAACTCTACATAAAATTGAGGTATACCCAAAGAGATCCTCACTGTAGCACAATAACAATTTACATGTGAAAGTAATCTATAAACAGTTTTATGTTGTATAACCTACTAAATGACATATATATGTGAACTGGAGTACTGCATTAAGTCCAGATGTGAGGTGTCATTGTAATAAAATGGTGAAATCCCCCGATAAGTGTACGTACACATGAATCACAGATACTTAACAAATATATAACATGTAATGAATGATAAATCAATGCCAAACAATAAATAGTGTGCAAATTTAAAAATAAGCAATGCTAAGCATTGCACACCTCTGCTTACCAGGTGTAAGCAATGCGTAGCCCAGCTAAATCAATTTGTCCATTGCTATGCCACTTTAAGCAATGCTAAACTTAGGTAATCAGGTTTGCCCATAGCTTAACATTTTCAAAACCGTCCTGGCAAAGTGCAGGCAGCCCTATTTAAACCTCACAGGTGGGAATACATCTCATAACTAGTTGCAGCTTCCTTCTGTAAACACAGTAGCTGGTGTCAGGGAAGGTTCATGCTTCTGAGCACAGCGCTGGATCATCCAGGAGTACAAGGCCATGGAAGGAATCCTGGTAAAAGACCATGAAGAGAGACTACTGCAGGGCCAGTACCAGGGTTCCCAATATAAAGCAGAAGCCTGGGACCATCTTGCCCTTGTCCTCACTAGTGCCACGGGCATCCCTCGAACTGGTGAGCAGATCAGGCATTTCTATGCTGACCTGAAACAGAGGAAGAGGGAGCTCTTCGATTAGTGGATCCAAGAAGCTAGGAAGGGTGATGTCCCAGCAGTGTGCAAGTACTCATTCTACTACCTGTTTAATAATTGCTCTTTCATGTATATTATGAATAGGTATGGCTAAATATTCCTCTTATGTCTTTGGCAGCAGCAGCGGAGCAGGCTGTGAATCAGGAAGCCCATGCGTGTAGGCTGCAGAGGCTGCATTGTGAGGCAGGTTAGTAATAATCTTGCATGTATTGTCATAAGAAATAAATCTAAAAGTAGTAGAAAGTTAATTGCCAGTATAAAACCTGTATTGTGTATGGGATGTACTGAATAAACCAGACAATAGGGCAGGAAGAGTCTCATATAGGTTGTATGTAAATAAAAGGGTAACAGCCTGGCAAAAAAGGTCTAACTCCTGGACTGCTTGTGTTTACTCTGGTATCATATGTTAATGTAGTATTGCATTCTCTTAATAGTACTGTTGTATTAAGCACTGTTACCCACAGTGTGCTACACAAATAAAATGTCTAGGAATGTCTGTATATGACTGTTGTAATCACAAGGTCATATTGTACAACTGAGAGAGACTTAGATAGAAAACAGTGAAAAGATAGACAACAAAATCCAAATAGCACACTCAACTAAGATGTAAACTGTTGTATTTTAGCACACACAGCCATGGTTCGAATCCTGGGAGTGGTGGTGAGCTGTATGCAGAATCATACCCCTCAACTGTACAGATTTTGTCAGAAAGTTCAGATAATTGCCTTACATCTCCTGCCTGTCACCCTGTCCCCCTGGCAAATCGGTGGGATGATCCCAGAAGTTTATGCAGCAAATAATGACATACAACTGATTGTCAGACATCATAACCATCAGAATTATATCTATAAGAACAAACCTGTCACTCTAGCAACTCACCAAAATGTTATGAGAGTAATATGCAAAGTATGTCCCATCTCTACCCCCATGTTGTGAAGCTATGACCAGGGTGTGTGCAGTAACAGGGTGAGATGTATGTGCATAATAATAATGTGGAATCTGGTAATATGTGTGGCAACATTCAGATAGTGTTAGCAAACATTACCTCCACAGGTCTGTCAGATAAGAAAACTGTGCCTGGAAATAAATGATTGAAATCCTGGACTGGTACTGTTTAGTCTGGTATTGTATGGTATTGTTAGTGTTGCAGTTTCTCTGAATAATAATGTATTACTCATCACTGTAACCCACACTGTGTTACATAATAAAACTGTCTAGGAATCCCTGTATAAGGGTGTTGTAATTACAAGGTCAGATTGTAAAACCATGGGAGACTTATAGACAGAAATCAGAGAAGAGACACACAGCAATATCTAAATAGCACACTCAACTGTGATGTACACTGTTTTATTTTTAGCAGACAGCCATGGTTCAAATCTTGGGTGTGCTAGCAAGCTGTATGCAGAATCATACCCCTCAACTGTACAGATTTGTTCAGAATGTCCAGATAATTGGCCCATATCCACTGCCTGTTACCCTGTCCCCCTGGCAAATCAGTGTGATGATCTCTGTCATTTAGGCAGCATTTAATGACATATAACTGACTGACAGTCCTGTAAATATTCAGAAAATGTATATGAAAACAAACCTGTATTGTAGCAACTCACCAAAGGTTTATGAGGGCAATTGTCAAAATACATCCCAGTTTCACCTACTTGTTGTCAAGCCTTGACCAGAGTGTGTGCAATAAGAGATTGAGAAGTATGTGCATAACATCAACCCGGAATCTGGGAATATGTTTAGAAACAGTCGGATAGTGTTAACAAACAATACCTCCACAGGTATACCAGGTAAGAGGTGTATACTGCAGGTAAAATGCAGCACATGTATATAGTTGTCTACAAACATAACCACTGTACAAACTAAGGCCATAGGGTAATGTAATAATACCTGTAAGGTACAGAATACAGCAGTGACTAAGAAAGTATTGAGAACTACAGGGATATACAAGTTGTTAATTGACATCTCCCCCCCACCATATCTGCAACAATAATCTAAATACACAACTCAGTGGGTATGTGTAAAATTAAATCTACTGTTGGGACATATGCTCTATTGTTTGATAAATATTGAAATCTGTTTCTATGCATGTGCCATGTTGAAATACTCCCACATTGGTGGCATGCTGCCATCAATGTAACTTGCATGCTGTTGTAATGGCCACTGTGGTTCCATATATGCATGTGTTCTGTTTGCTATGCAACTGTTCCATATCTGGTGTTTTGGGTTAATGGGAATATCTATTCATGCTGTTATACCTAATTTTGGAATGTGTTAGCTATTACTAACCCACATATGTTTTAAAATTGAAAAACCATAGCACATTTTAGAAGGCCGGTCCCAGTGGACCCACCTCTCCCACCTCATCTGGCCATGGCACCAGGCACCAGCATGTCTGGGACCCACCCTGGGACCTCCTCGTCTGCTGGTCCTGCACCACCTTCAGGTGGAATCGCCTCAGGGGATGGGGCTCACCCCCCTGGGAGTGGGGGCGGACAGGAAACTGTCACCCATTATCAGGTCTGGGGTCTGGTGCTTAGCGAGCTCCGCAGTGAGGTCGGAAATCAACTATGCCAGTTTGAGGGCCACATGGCACATTTAGAGGGTCAGCCTGCCCCTCTTACCCAGCCCCCAGCACAGCCACCTTTGGGGCCAAGAAGGTGCAGTGGTGACTGCCCATGAGTGGGGACCTCAGTCCCACTGTTTCCATTTGGGGCTCATGAGCTTTTGACCTTCCAAACACCCCTCTCCAACCAAGGTGTTTACCCCCCACATGTGTCATATACCACCTCTGTATGCTGTCTTGTCTGTCTTGTCTGTCATCCTACCCAACCTCCCTCCCCAAATATATCAACTACCCTTCCCCAACAACCCACTCTCACCTTAAAAAAAGGGCAATTTGTTCCCCCCAAAAAATCTCGCCCCATACATAGCTGTTCATTTCACACACATGTCCAATGGACACATGTAATCTGGTCTAATTGGCTTCACAACATATTACTGTTGTCCTCACCCCTCTATCAGGGGTTTGAGTGTCCAAATCTACCTCCAAATCAGTGTATATGCCCAGCTGTTGCTGTAGAAGAAATGGGCAGCTATGGACCTTCCCTACACCTGTCCTGCATGTCCCTATCTATTTTCCCTACAGTCTTTCCCTCTTTGTGCCTCTTTTTCACCACTTTCCTATCACCCTTTTTTGTTTTCTTTTAAAGAAATTAGCATGGGGGTAAGTAGGAGTAAGCACTTTTAAGCAGCAGTAAGCAGGTTTAATCCTGTTTGTGTGGGGGTAAGCAATGCACACACAGAATAAGCAATTTTGAAGCTAACTCTCTGTAAGCATATTTAACCAGAAGTTAGTATTACTTACAGTCATGCAAACCAGCTCAAATGCACTTACAACTGCTTAAAAGTGCCTTAATCACTCTGTATCCAACAGCCCTTGGTCTGCCCAGCAGCATATTAAACAGCCGTTGCAAGTCTCGAACCAAGGACCCTGCACACCATAGCCAAAGTTATTTTCCACTAAGACATGTTAGATATAAATAACTCTGATATTTTCCCAAACATATCATCCAGAACAGTCATTCAACAGTAGAGGAAATGCATTTATATATGTAGATGTATGTGTGTGTATGTGTGTGTGTGTGTGTGTGTGTGTGTGTGTGTGTGTGTGTGTGTGTGTGTGTGTGTGTGTGTATATATATATATATATGTGTGTGTGTGTGTGTATATATATATATATATATATATATCTATATATATATATATACGCATACATCTATCTATATATATGTCTACGCACACACACACACACACACATATATATATATATATATATATATATATATATATATATATATATATATATATATATATATATATATACATGTATATATATATATATATATATATATATATATATATATATATATATATATATCTACACAACAAATACATATGTAACCAAAGGCACTGTTAATGGGGGTGAGGGGGGCCAAATTTAAGTACCTCTTGTAAATATTGATATCATCCCCTCCTCCATAGCCAAACAGATCTGCCTTGTAACACAATACCAACACTTGCAAGCCTCATACCCAGGACCTTACACAACATAGCCACAAGAAGTTAACAGTATTCCATCCCACCTGTACGATATCAGGATGGTATCAATAAGATATGCAGAACAGTCTATCTGCCATAGGGAATGCACAATGTGGAAGCAGTAAACTTTCCAATGATACCTACACATACACACATATATATGCAGATACTTATACTTATATATATATATATATATATATATATATATATATATATATACACATACACACACATATACATATATTACTATGTATAGATATGTATAAGAAGATAGATATTTAGAGGGTACACAGCATATTGAACAGCCAGTATTCCTACAGTTGCCACCTTCTAAAATGGACAGTGTTTGATTCTCTCATACAAAAGACAAGTATTGCATAAAACATATACCCACAGAGAAGTCAGGATATAACACCACACACAGGTTTGCATAAGAAATGTTTATTTGTGTACTATTTCTGTTGTATATGCCATGTCATATAGCTGTTAGGTTTTTGAAATACATACTAACTGAGTAATGCAACTCTCAAGCAAAACATTTTATACAGTAATCTGAAAGCATAACATATGTTGCTGTCCAGTCAACAGTCAAGAAACACTGACCCAGAAGATAAGAATCAATCAACAGTAAGTAATGCAGATGTAGTTCAGCAGCCTCCAATTGCACTCTGTACTCAACCCCTAGGGGGGAAAAATTAAGTTGTCACAATGAAGATGTATCTGTTACATAACAATGTTTAACGTAAAACATCACTATCACACTGACAAACAGAATAGTCTGTAAGACAGTAAGCACTAGCCCACTAATGTTCCCAAGGTGAAATGTATAAAAATTTACAGCCATATACCTTATGGTGTCTTACTACTGATATCCCTCACATGCTGTAACAGTCTAGCTTATATATGGTACATACCCCTCCCTCATAGAATGATTTACAGGGGCATATTCTGGAAGGACACACATTTTGTCCAGCTGTAGCCCACATATATATGGACCCTACCCCAAAATATGTGTGGGGACCACAACATCACTGGAATGATGGCAGGAATGGCAGCACAACATAATTATAGGCCACTACGTAACAACCTCTTACTGCATGACATATGGACAAAGTCTGGTATATAGGTGGAGGACAGAGACTGGGACACAGGGCCACATTTGCAATATTGTTATTATACACTAAGAAAGTTGCTGGTGTTACAGAATTTGTTGCAAAATACCCTTATTCAGGAATATGAAGTCAGAAACACAAATGGATGTAGCCATGTACTGATATCACTCAACAGACAGAATGCCAGTGATATCTGAGACAAGACCTGTGTGGTGGACAGACAAAACATAACAGCAAATCCTCTGGCCATCATGTGGATAGGTCCACAGTTGAGAGCTATGCAGACAGACTGCATTCCATGCTAAAATAGTATGTACACACAAACCCTGTAACACTAGTGGTATACAATGCATATAACAACACTACTCACACTGTCTGTAGGTCTGGAACCTTATACAAATATGTAGTTGGCCTGTGTCTGCAAGTCCTCTTGTAAGAGGTATTGCTACCTGTTGTCTGTAACACTGCTGCCCACAAACAGGACGGATGTCCTGCATACAGGAAAGGTAAAGGGACCATGCTCACATGATTTAGTAATTTATAGTAGTGGTTTGCCATGACAGTGGTAATTGGAAGTACTACACAGCAGGCTGCATGCAGGTAGCAAGTGGTGGACACTGATTTGTGCATAGGTCATCACCTGATTGTGTGCATCACCTACAAAACCCATGCTGCAATCAATTCAAAGCAGCTTAATCCATGTAGTGGAGAGAGACAGAGAGTGAGAGAGAGAGAGAGAGAGAGAGAGAGAAACAGACAGACAAACAAACAAACATAGAGTAAATAATAGGTTGTTCAACAACTGAACCTATAATCATCCCAAGTTAACTAAAGGGACACAACAAACTGTATCCAGAAGAGACGACAATCCCACAACAGGTGAGTGAAGCATATATGCATGTAATTGAATGTAGTACTTGGTCTATAATAATGGGATAGATGATGTGGAATGGTTTATATGTGCCATCAGGAGTTGCTGTTGTAATGATATCCTGCTGAACAACTGCTATGGACAACAGAGTCTGTCCCTGTGGACAGTGGGCCATACCTGTCAATTGTGCAGATCAGCACTGAATGACAAGATGTAAGCCAACATAGTGTGTGTGTTGTGTACAGCAAGACATGTATATTAGTGTGGCCAATAGCTGGTGGTGGAAGTAATGCCGTTATGATGGACACATCCATTTCAGAGCCCACCACTTGCAGGACAGTCATGTTAATGTGTACTGTAGCATACGCAAACTCCATAGATTTGTAATAGGCGTAACTGCAATCTGTCCCTCTATATACCCCCCTAATGTTAGGCTGTGTCCACATGTGACACCTGTCTGTGTTGTAGCAAGGCAGAACAGTGCAGGAAAGAGAGAGTGTGGAACTGATGTTTGAATGCACCATATATATATATATATATATATATATATATATATATATATATATTGTCCGGCCTATGCTGAGGCATCTCTTAACGAACTAAATATTGCATAATCAAGGATTAAAGTGTACTTCAGAGATCTGTTTATAGAAGCCAAAATTGACCTGGATACATTCAATTACATTAATATTCTCTACCCAAAAACACCTGTCATGTTCGGAATACCAAAGATTCAAAAGAACCAACATGACACTCCTATGCGTCCACTTATTGATGGTCAAGGTTCCTTGACATATCCATGTGCAAACTCGTTGACTCAATATTACAAAAATATCTTAAAATTGAGTCACGAGTATGCAAAGATTCATGGACTTTGTTGAAAAATTTGAACATTTTAGAAGTTAACCAAAAAGACAACTTTCTTACCATCGATGTAGTCGACTTATACACTTCTATTCCACACTTAGAAGTGGTTGAGTAGGTAAAAGTTTATATGAAAAATAAAAAAGCTCCACAAAGGGATATTGACCTGGCAACTGAGTTAATTGATATTATACTTTCCAACAACTTTTTTTTATTTTTAACGACAAGATCTATTTACAAAAACATGGAGTTGCTATAGGCTCCCCTTGCGGAGCGAGCATGGCAAACATGTTTATGGCTAAATGGGAAGAATATTTTGTATTCAATAACTCTGAAATTTACACTTCCTTCACTTTTTATACCAGATTTTTAGACATCTTTGTGATTTTTTAAAGGAAATGAATCACAAGCTAAACAAATGATAGATTACTTTAACTCTACTACACCGTTTTTTAAATTTACTTACACTTTTCACACTACTAGTATTGACTATTTTGACGTGAATATATAAAAAAAAGATATGGTAAATAGGAGATATGTTTTCAAAATTTATAGAAAACCTACATATTGCAACTCCTATTTACATTTTTCAAGTGCACACCCTTACAGGCAAAAACGTTCAATAGTGAAAGGTCAACTCATTAGAGCCGCAAGGATGTGTACTAACGAAGATGACTTTAATTCTGAATGTCAACTCTTAAGAGACATGTTTTTCAATAGAGGCTACCTGGTTAGTTTAATAAATGACTTAACTTAAGAAATCGTAAACAAATGGAGTAGAGGTATAGTTCAACCACTCTTGCCCTCACCTTCTGTTGTCATTGATGTTAACCTGGTAGAGTCACCTTCTAGCCAGGTTGCCATTTGAACTACACAGTCACCAAACAGTGACTTGGTTACCGTTATAAAACCTTCAGTGACTCAGCAAACTAGGGAGACCTCTTTATGCAATACTTTTATAACCACCTTTAGTAAAGACAGTGACCAACTTAGATTAATTCTCCACAAAAATTGGAGTTTCCTTTATAAGGACTCGTCCCTAGTTGACAGAGTTGGCCAGTCACCCAGTATTGTTTATAGAAGAGGCACTAATTTAAAAAGTTTTTTTGAAATTAAAAGCACTAAACCTACTTCTAGACTTACTGGAACCTTTATGTGTGGAGCATGTAGGATGTGTAAATACATAAAAACAGGTAATTCTTTTAGAGTATTGAATACATGTAAATTTTACATCAACCATAAGTTGAATTGTGAGTCCAAGAGTGTTGTTTATTTAGCTTCCTGTACCTTATGTCTGGCTTTCTATATAGGGAAAATGGACAGGAAGCTTTGTGAGAGAATTTAAGAACACTCTTATGCGATTAGCAAAAATAAAACAAAAAATGCTTTAGCAAAACATGTTTCATTAAATGGTGGACATAGTTTCACGTTCCAAGCTATTGATCAGGTACTTCCTGACATTAGAGGTGGCCCATATCCAGTACTATTAGAGGTATGAGAACTAGAATGGCAGTTAGCACTTAATGCTTTTTGCTTGCCTGGTTTGAATGAGAATTGTAATATTTCATGTTTGCTTAAATTCAGAAATCTTACACGATAGTGTATTTTTAACTTTTTACTAATGACATTAACATAATCCTTGTATATTGTATACTGATTGCATACACACTTTTTATTTGAGTTAGTATGTAAGTTTTAAGACTTACTTTAATAGTGTCTGAATTATTGTGCTTTGCACCTTTAATTCATTGCTGCAATTAGTCACATGACTTCATGCTACATGGTTTAAATGCTGTAGAAACTGTGTAACTGCTGTTTGTCTGTGTGTCTGAAGAAGTTACTTTACTTAAAATGACGAACACGTGAGAAAAATTTTTATTAAATTAACTTTACATTAAAAGAAAGTGTTTTTTTGGGATTAACATCTTTTTCTGCTGGCTACTGTTGGGCTCTTGTTCTGTTTTGGATTGTTTGTTTCTTCCGCCCATTTTATTTGTATATGGATCTAGGACTTTTGATCAAAAGTCCGAATCCATATCCACCGAACACACTTTAATGAAAGTGCTTTCATCGAAAAAACGCTTTCGTTAAAGTGCGTTAAACCCCCCCACTAAATTAACATTTTTGCAGGAGGGATTCACCCCCGTGCATCCCCCATGTGGGGGGCTGTGCCCCCCACACCCCCCTACTTTAATATTCTCCCTCTGAGATTCCACTACAGTGGGGAAAAGGGAATTTTCCCTTATCCACACCGTATTACGACTTTGGCAACAGGCATACTTACACATCACCACAGCCAAATTAATAATTAAACCCCCTCACTCACACACATGGTGTCAAGCATATAGCTCAGCCTAGGTCTCTGGCAAACTAACAACACGCCCTGTGCATTTGATGATACCTGTGCCACGTTCCTGTCACCCATAACATCGATGCAGGGACATGCTAATATGGCTCTGATACACAGAGTGACTGTACAATGGTGTACCAATGTAATGCTGTGTAACATGTTGTTAGCAGTAAAGTTTAATGTTTACATGTCAGGAAGTTTAGCTGTCCAGCCATGATGCATTATAGCTGTTATTAACACTAAGTGATTGTGGTCTCCATAATGTATTCCGTTTGAATTGTAGGTGTCCATGTGTCAGCAGGATGATGGTCTGCTGTTGTATCCTACAAGGGGTATGGCACTGTGGTGACACCTTGTCTGTGCCATATCCTGGGTACAGGTGAACACATGTTACAGGTCTGTATAACAGCTACTGCATGTGCCACATGGCCGATAGGTCTGGGGGTGGTGTATACAGGTGAATGCATGGTGGCTGATGTCAGCAGCCCTTGTACAGTGGACAATGGTAAGTGTACTGGGTGGTACACGCATGTCTGTGTATTACACACACAGAGGCTTTGGTGTTGATGCAATACACAGAGAATACTGTACACATGGATGCATGTACCTATGCAAGGAACCCATTTTAGCCTATGTAATTCCACCAAGACAGAACAGGCACAACAACACATAGGGAAATAAGCAGTCTGCTAGTTTAATTTCATTGACAATGGTACTGGCAGGGTATATGTCCCCTTCCCCAATTGTCGTGCAATCCTCAACTCAGTAAACATAGGTGTGCTGGTGTGGGTGGCACAGCCCTACCCTTTGGAGGGTGAGAGGTGCTGTAAAACCACAAATAGTGTGATAGACAACTACTTAACCTGTTAACATGAACTGTACAGTATTACGGCCAGCTAAGTGGGGGATAGACTCAACAGTAACTGCAGTGATGGTGGCTGTGTCCACAAGAGCCACACCCAGCTATATATACCATCCCCAGTATCTCTGTACACCTATACAGTGGTGAAGAGGGCATTTACACATCTATCACTAGTTGTGATGGAATGTATTTCCACAGGATGATACCTGTGAAATGTTAACATTTGACATCCAGTTCTCAGGCAGATGACCTCCTGGGACATGTATATTCTGCAAACGGAAGTAGATTCCTTCACATACACACACACACACACACACACACACTCTTACTTGGCAACACCGGGACTAGAACCCCTACCTAGGTATGTAGTGCTACTGATGTGTGTGGCCTTAATTGCACACACCACACAGCTTATAGGATGAGGTGTGTTCCAGGTTACATGTTACGTGAAGAACATCTCCAGGCCTGTACAGTATAGTAATGGGAGATGTACTGGTTGTTTATGGACAATACATATTGTGACATACTGTCATATACACATTGCCAAACACATAACAGTCATACACACATCTGAGAGACCTGGGCTTATCAGTGCTAACTACCTTGTCAGTGTGTCCATTCTGTTACAGATAAGTTACACACAGCACATGCATAACTAGGCTGGATAGTGTTATCAGTTACCTGTATGGTTGATGGTGACAGTAGTCCCTATACAGTGGAACATGGGACATGTACTGGGGGTACCATGGTGTAAAGACAGTATACCCAGCACCCACACCCCAAAGTGGATATTGTACACAATAAAACCCATGATAACACTCTGACATAACCACCATCACAAATTGACCAGGACTGCAATACAACCCCTTGTCTATCCCAAGAGTGCTACTACAGGGATATGCATCTAATGCACATGCCACAAGGATAGTAGGGTGATGCCTTGTCACGGCTCTCCTACGGTCAACAATATCACTATCCCTAATACTATGTGGCAAGGTGTATTGTATTAGGAGAATGTGGCCTCAGAATGCTGTATCCTACAAATATACACACATACACACACTTTGCAGAACTCAGAGGGTATCCCATGCCTATCAATCTATTTGTACAACAGCGTTATGCTGGTATTGCAAGCCTCAGGTAGCCCCTAGGGAGAAGAGTGTAAGAAGGTACATGTAATGTCCGGTACAGCACCAGCCACGTCTAACTATGGCATTAGGGGGTGCGGTGGGTGTGAAGGTCCTCAGGGTATTATCAACTACAGGTCTACAAACACACAGACACTGTTATTCTCACTAATGCACACATACACATTTCTCAGTACTGGGGTCCATCAGTGCAGGTGTTCATAGGTGTGTATCAGGCTATTGTCCATCGAGAGATGGGAAGTGTAGGGGATGTGTGTACTGTGGTATCATGTCACCTGCCATATGCCAGCAGGCCATCTATCAACAGATACCACATGCAACATCCAATCATCTGGTTGCCTCTTGCAGAGGGCCAGTGAGGTGCTCCACTTGACATGTATGCAACATGCATTACATAACATGGTCAGTGTCTGTTTTGGAGACCTGTCCCCAGGCATGTTCTGTTGACTGTGGTAGTGTAGTTGAGGTATCCATGGCATGTGGTGCATACAGAGTGTGGATTCCTAGCACAGCTGGGCAGACATGTCAGTGTCAGTCAAGCATAGATTGCCTGTAAGTAGCCAAGATGGATACCTGACATCTGCACATCTGTACAGAGGACAGACAGGCATCAGCTAGCCAGCTGGCTATGCATTAGGATGAATGCGTTGACAGACAGATGTCTGACATTGACAGGTATGCCAGTACTACATGACAGCCTTCAATGACATGTCCTATACACACAGTAGTCTACAGTTAATATCTACATGTCAAATCAATATCCAGTAGCAAATATTTAATGAGACACAGCTCACACACCAAGAACATAACAGTGAAGACTCAGAGTCCATCTTTGCATGCAGAGGTGCTTGGTTTCAGTACTACAATCTGCAATCTACTCTTACTTGGGAAAGCACTGTCAAAAGTAGTAACATAATGATATACATGCCAGTGTGACTGGATATAACATGGGAAACTACCCATGTATGTAACACATTGAAATGGAAAAGAGTGTTGTACAAGCCGTATATATACTCAAGTGTCCCAGACAGTAGACTCACACCCCTTGCTACTGTAATGACAGCACATAGCTGCATGTTATGTACATGGAATTAAATACACTTATCAAAGATGTCATTGCCCTGCTACTTTATCAGACTGAAATGTGAGCACTGGTTACCAGGGCTGAGCCATGCTTAGCAGGTTTCAGCATTGCTGCAATATAAATGTTAAGCACATTTGCGCACTGGTAAGTGAAGCCTACACAGTGTAAGCACATATAAGCACATATACATTTACCCGTACATTAGCAGCACTTGCTGTCATGCAAACACGCACAAACTCACTTAATGCTGCACAAAACTGCTTTAACTTCTCTCTATCCAACAGCTCTTTTTCTGCCCAACAACAAAATAAACAGCCATTGTAGGTCTTGAACCCAGGACTCTGTACACTATAATCACAGCAGTTAATGAATAAGCCATCACAACTGTGATGACGGTTGTGTTTTTTTCGAATATATATCTGTCAGTACACATACTGAATAGTACTGAACAACACCTATGACTTCTACAATTGCGTAGTACTTGTTAGTGATAGGTTCATAGGTTGGTACTGGGCTATCTGCCCGAAGGCATATATTAGCCCAGCCACATTGTGCGGTATTCACCACCCCTTAAGTAGTACCCTAGGCCCTTGTACTAGCAGCTAGTACCCTTGGCCCATATCTAGTAGTGCTGTTGGTGTGATTCCCGGTGTGAACTTTCTGTTACCCATCCACTCATCAAGGTTCCTCTTGAAGAGTGATAGTGAGGGGCTCTGTCTTATGTAGATTGGGACC
>NC_056741.1:1993683594-1993768594 GCF_019279795.1 Protopterus annectens
AGGACACTCACGGGGGACAAACTAATAGGCATCTATCCTTGTGGCCACTGCAGTTTTTGCAGTTACATTTTTAAAACTACTAGTTTCACCAGTAAAAATATGGGACAAATACATAACATTGAATTTTTTGGTAATTGCAGTTCAGACTGGATAATCTACCTTGCTACATGTACATGTCAGGCCTTTTACATTGGCCAAACGTCTAGACAGTTTCGTATTAGAATCTCTGAACATTTGGGGGACATCAGGAACCAGAGAATAACCAATGCACTATATAGACATACAACCAAACATTCCACTGCCAAATTTTCATTTACTATCATTGATCGTATTACTGGTAATCGATCATTCAAAGTAGGGTGGCATGATATTTTGAATAAAAAAGAAAAGAGGTGGATCATTAAACTTGGGGGGCTTTTCCCTCCGGGATTGAATGACAAATTATAATTTTCAAGCATTTCTCAGTTACACTATATATTTTGTCACATTTTCAT
Source organism: Protopterus annectens (assembly GCF_019279795.1). Lineage (NCBI taxonomy): Eukaryota > Metazoa > Chordata > Ceratodontiformes > Protopteridae > Protopterus > Protopterus annectens. The sequence continues at coordinate 1,993,684,089 of NC_056741.1, forward strand.
GGTTTTACCCCATTTTTTTTGCACTACAGCTAACCTATGTTGATGCTTGTGGTCTAATTGTGCATTTATACTCTTTGAGATACTATTATATACTAACCTTTTCCTTTTTTAGCAAACTCATCATGATGCTTTTTATATTTACATTATAATGCTACTCATTTTGAGGCATAAATGTGATATTTTGAGCTGATGAACAATACTATTTCATTTCTTATGTGGATATTTATCATGGTTTATTATTAACCTTTTTTGTTTTTCTAACCACAGGAAATTATGTCATAATAATCACTATTTGAAGCTATATAAGATTCTGACTCAGTAACACTTTTCATGTACTACTGAAGAAAGCCTTGTGCTGAAACCGGTCTAGTTTCAGTTTACAATAAAGTTATTTACTTCAGATTCTCCTGGGTGCTGGCTTCTTTTATTTGGATCTACCGTACTTGCTTGCCTGACACCAGCTTAACCTGCTAGCTTCTCTTCTACACATTATCCAGTGCTGAGGGATACCAGAAGCAAATGTCTACCGTGATTGACATTTGCATTTGCACATCATGGGTATTGGCTAATTGGATGTGTGCTGGATGGGACAGGCCTCATGATGGGAAACTCTTTGTCACTGTCTGTCACTCTCTTCCACACATCTATGCATGTGTACGTTTGGCCTATTATAGTGTGTTGTCCTTGGATATATGTGTGTATTCCTATCCGATGTGTGTGCAAAGCATGACTGGTGTGCAATGTGGAGTGTGTGCACAAACATCTGCCACTAACAGATATGTATAGTCCACTGTGATTGCCAGACATGGGCTTCATTTACGTTTGGGAGCATGCCCAGTATGACCTTCTGTATTGAATGTGTGAATCCATTCCAGGTAGGTTGTACTCCAGTGCAGGCTTCTGTGTTCTACACCTACAGTTAGCAATCTGTTTCTGCAGGATATCTGTAGATCGGTTGACAATATGGGGTCACAATGGGCAAAGGATAATGAGATACTGTAACTAATTGTGTCTGTGCTGCTTCTGCTACATGGTTTTGGTGTTAGCAGAGATATTCAGACATATGCACTGTTTTACACTGAGATGTTTTATGTCATCAACTACTGACAGGTATACATATTTGCTTGCAGTAATTTCCAGGGGAACACAAGATGAATGAAGCTGTGTCCAGTATTGTGGTCTGCAGCCTACATATTCTTGTATAATCATACCATTCTGGTGGGGGAGCTGCAGACATTTGCTGATGGGTCTGTGTAAATGGTTCAGCACCTTGGTACTGTGGTGGCTGAGGATCCCATGTTTGTACATCCATTGATGTGACAGTATGGCCATATCCTGCTTTGGCCATACCTCACAGCTGTACAGATTCACACAGGTTACCCAGAGGCTGGGCTCATATTTATGGTCATTACCCCTTCACATTATGCTTTATGAGCAGGTTTGTAGCCACCAATTCTTATGTTTGCAGGCAGGGATAGTATGCGCACATATCTGAGTTTCAGATTTCACACGCTCCATGACATCCATGCTTCTACCACCTTCTATTATTCTATCCTCTTCCGAACATTATGCAAATGTCATCTGATAAGTATCCTTATAGTTATCACTTCATCCTAGCAGTATTTAGGGGTTGGTCCACAGTCCATGCAGTAGGACACGGTGGACATGCTACTGTGATTTGTCAACATGGCCTTGCATTTGTGTTCAGTGGACTGTGTTATGTAGCTGTTTGGGAGTCTATGAGATAACATACATTGGCAGTACGGGTGAGACACATGCCTTTGACAGAGAACTGTAGGGCATTTGGTAGCAATGCAGGCCATCTGTAGTAGGCCAGTGCATTGTGTCACTCCTACAGTCCCAAGCTGCAAGCCAATATATTCCCCTGGGGTGACAGGGTAGGTGTGCAAGGTGTTAATGCCAATCGTTTCTGTCCTTATTGATCCATTAGTGTGGATGCTGGCAGGGTGCTGCTTACAGCTAGGGACACACCTGCATGGGACACCTCTCCAGCATGCTGCATTCTGCGGCTATTCCCATACAGAGGTGGGGGTCATATTGTATTCATTCCCAACAGCAGGGATAAGACATGTGATGTACCGGTGGCTGATGGTGGGGTGAGCTGGGTGCCTATGTGCTATGGAAGCTACTTACAGCTGACTCACAGCTATACATGGGGCGTTCCACTTATGCTGGCTTGTGCAGGGACATCAGCAGTTTCTCAGTACTTCATACCTGTGCCTTTTGTGGTCTACCAGTGTTTGGCCAGACTACATCAGTATTCCATATTACACAGTCAACTAATGTGCTGCTAACCTGTATGTACAATTCCAAAGGTGTGTCCATTTGACAGTAACATTTTATGCACTCTCTGTCTAGGGTACTTCCACCTGTGAAAAAAACAACAAGGATTCCACACCGATAAATTTAATATAAAACCAGTCTTAGCGCCTCGGCCACAACAGCCTTCGATGAGTACAAAAATTTAATGAAGATACACTCCCTTTTATACATAAAACAATCAATCAATCAGACTCATTACTCCATCTAATTAGTTCATAGTCCTGAAATAAAAGTGAACAGCACTAAATAATTATTTAATTTGAATACATCACAATCATAAAGTACAACCACTAAAAAATGTATATTAAAGTAAACACCTCCAATTAACTTCTTTATTAAGACCCACAGGTGATAGTGTATTGAACTTCAATATAAAAACAGTTTCCTTATAAAGTAAAATATTCTTCAATAATTTATCATCCCCTTTCTTAACAAAAACTTGTTCCAAAATAGTAGCCTGTAATAAATTAGCATTGCAGCTATGTGTCTCCCTAAAGTGCAATGCTACCGGACTTTTTAGCACTCCCCTTTTGATATCACGAACATGTTCCTGCAACCTAACTCTAAATTTTCTTTTTGTTTCTCCAATATAGAAAAGGTTGCAGGGACACCTAAGACAGTAAATTACACCCGATGTATGACATGAAAAACAATTCCGTGGTCTAAATATTATACCATTTATTCTAGAAAAATATAATTTAATATAACAACATATACTACAAGAGTAACATGGTATAGTTCCATAATTGGACAATGAAAGGCCTAATTTAATAGTTGGACTGACGTGATACGCCTTAACTAACTTGTCCCCTAAATTCTGTCCTCTTTTATAAGCAACCTGAGGAACATCAGGAACAAGTTTACTTAACAATTCATCTTGTAATAAAAATTTCCAATAATATTTAATAGACTCCCAAATTTTATCACTTAGTAAATTAAAAGTAGTAACAAAATAAATATTTTGTTATTGTTGATTGTCCCTCTGTTGTTGTCATTTAATTGTCTTACTAGATATTATAATCTTAGAATTATTTTTCCTATTGTCAGTGTTATTATTAATAAAATATTTATTATTAACTTCATAATTCATATTAGCTTTTAACAATTTTTCAATTGATTCACTAATCAACTCAATATTATAACCTCTTTGTAGAAACATATTAATTGATTGATCAATCTGTTTCTCTAGATCAAAACCATTATTACATAATCTTGATAATCTAACAATTTCCCCATAAGGTAAAGATTTCAATGTATGAGGCAGATGGCAACTGGTACCAAACAAAAATTGATTGCCATCTACGAACTTTCGATGTACAGTAGTAGAAATGAGTCCGTCTTGGCCCCCTGACAAGCAAATATCTAAAAAATTTACTTTGGTTCCAAATTGCAGACCATCAAATTTAATATTGTACTTATTATTATTAATATCTGAAACAAAAGTCGATAATGAGTCAAAACCCTCTTTACATAAAAAAATTAATCATCAATGTAACGAAAATAAAACAAAACATTTTGTTGTACAAAAACATTAGTATAGATGTACTCCAATTCAAACTTAGCCATAAATAAATTGGCATAAATAGGGGCAAAAGGTGCCCCCATTGCCGTACCTCTTAATTGATGATAAATCACCTCATTAAAACTAAAAAAATTATTAGATAAACAAAAACGAGTTAAATACACCGTATAATGTGAGGTGGGACTATCTCCTAAAAAATAATATAATGCTTGTATTCCATCTTCATGACTAATGTTTGTATATAAACTGACCACATCTAAACTGACCCAAAACATATTATCTGTCCAAAATGTTTGAGATATCTTATCAATAAAATCAAAAGAATCTTTAATGTAAGAGTCAAGTTTTTCTACAAAAGGTAACAAATATCCATGTATAACAATACCAATATTCTGAAGAAAATAATTCGTAGCAGCCACAATAGGGTTGCGGCCAGGATGGTTAATCGGATTCTTATGTAATTTAGGAAGACAATAACAAGTAGCTAACTGACAATTATCTACACTAAATTTTGTATCAAGATCATTTTTACAAAAATAACCCAAGCGTACACCTTTCTCAACCAATACAATAAATTCCTTCATAGCATTCAAGTATTTAACTTGTTCACTTATTTCATAAGTCAAGGTATCACTTAAATGTTGCATACACATATTATAATATTGAATATAATGAAGTAAAACAATCTTATTGCCTTTATCAGAAGGCTAAATGATTAAATCATTCCTATTCATAAGATTTTTCAAGGCAAACCATTCATTCTTCTTTATATTAAAACCCCAAGAACTTCTGTCACAACTATTAACTAGTTCTTGAACAGAAAAGTGAACCATTTCAGAAAATTGTGTAACGGTACTATTTGTATACGGAGGTATAAATTTACTACAAAAATTAACACCTTCAGTATTTAATAATGAATAAGCATTAGGGGAAGTGGAAGAGTCAACATCATCCGATAAACAAGAAAAAAAGCTGTCATCACTAATATCACTTTCAGAACTATGAATAGAATTTTGTCTGTACACTCGTTCATTCCCTTGTGCAAAAAACATTTTAAATGTAATTTTCTAACAAGTTTAAAAACTTCTTGTTTAATCAAATAATTCCTAGGTATCACAGTTGGTACAAATTTTAACCCTAACTGAAAAACTGCTATTTCTTCATCAGAGAGAGCAGAACCAGATAGATTAACAACATTAGATACAGAAGCAGATAGAGAAACAGTATTAAAGTTACATACATTACTTCCATCTGCCTCGTTTAGATGTTTGTTTAAATTGTCCCTCACGCGTTGGAGAACTGAAACCAGTTCCTTTCTTCTTGTTTTCTCTTTTGGTGTTCTCTTCACTGTGACGAAAACGTTGTTGATGTGCTTCAGGATCCTGAGCACCAGGTAATGGTAGAAAGTCATGAATTTCACCCTCAGAATCAGTAGTGAAACCTACACCGTCAGACGAAGCAAAGGAAACAGAAAGTTGTTTCTTATTATTTCTTTTTTCAGCCTGACCTGAGCGGAAACTTTGTTTCTTCCTCCACAGAAAGGCACGCCCATTGGCATAATCACAAATGCCTCTTTTGATTTTGGTAGATTTAAGGTGGACCTGCTCATTTTCATATTTGTTTAACTTCTCTTTAATATTCCTAAAGATGTCATTAATTTTTCGGTCCCCTGCTTCATTCATTAGTTTAGAGTGCATATCGTGTAGCTCATTCTGGAGTTTGGTGTATAACAATTTCTCCCTTTCCACAAGAATATTAACCCATTCCATGGCACAAGTATGTGCCGTGGCTAACCACCGATCTTTAAACATCAAGTCATTGTCATCTGAAGTGTCAAAGGGAGTTGCTGGGCTCTTAAAAGCCCTTAAACCATGTGGAGCAATATTTAACTCAGTATATCTAGTTAGACCCAAAAGATTAAAGTGGCAACGTGTTTCTCGGAAGATTAATTTTTCAAAACTATCCACATTGTCTTGTATTTCCCGAGTAAACTTACCAGAAGAATTACCACCAAGGGCTCCAAATGGGTTGTGAAATCTCTGTCTTCTGTCCTCCATAAACTTAAATGTACAGTCAACAGGAGTCGACTCACAATTAGACACAGATATAGGTTGAACAATTCTGGTGATACCAACAGCACCAATAACCTGAGAAGACACCAACGGAGTCTGGGCAGCAGTTGGAACACTGGTTACATTAGAAGCATGAGGGGCAGCAACTGCAACAGAAACTGATGAACCATGAATAAGGAAATTATCCATGGTTTTCTGTGAAGCCATACCTGATGCACCTAGGATTCCTGAGCCACCAGGAACGGGAGGGGTAGCAGTACCATTACAGAGAGGAGCAGAGTCTTCCCGAAAAACTCTGGGAATGTTCAACAAGGAATCTGAATCCATCAAATCAAAAACAACAAATAGTCTGAGAAGACTAAAAAATGAAAAAAAACAACAAGGATTCCACACCGATAAATTTAATATAAACCAGTCTTAGCGCCTCGGCCACAACAGCCTTCGATGAGTACAAAATTTAATGAAGATACACTCCCTTTTATACATAAAACAATAAATCAATCAGACTCATTACTCCATCTAATTAGTTCATAGTCCCGAAATAAAAGTGAACAGCACTAAATAATTACAAAAACAATTCCAAAGGTGTGTCCATTTGACAGTAACATTTTATGCACTCTCTGTCTAGGGTACTTCCACCTGTGTACTGTTTGTATGTCTGGGCCTAAATTCATGACATGTCCATCTTTCAGATGGTGATAGATATTACATCCCAACAGTTAGTATGGATTACTGCTGGATTGTGTCTTGCTGAGATGCATTATGTTTGGCACTGCAGTTGTGAGAACTTGGCCCTGTCAACAACAGTACTGGCCATTGGCCACTGGGACACAACCCTCCATGCCTACATGCTGACACTTTCACACAATATACAACACACAACAACCTAACACACAACTCCCTGCATATTGTACACGTACTTCAATCTATACTGCTACTTTGGCCAGCTCAGGTAATCTGTGCTCCACTGTTATTATACCTACACATACATGTTACTACGTTTCTACATAGGATTGTGGGGGGGTTGGGGGGTGCACACCTGACAACTGTAAACATCTGCTATGCCTGTACTGGTATTTCAGGTACTTCATTTCATTCTGTATTCTGACCTATCATGCAGACTAGAGGCATATCAGTGTACTACAGTTCTTAGGTTTTATTGACTTACATTTCAGTTTCAGACTTCATACCCTTCTGAACTAACATTCCACTGCCTGGCCTGTTGTAGTCTGTCTGTGTAGGTCAGGAAAGGGGCTGCTCTCCATAGCCATCAATCAGAGGCCCTAGCAGAGCCTTTCTTTGCATTTGTCTACACCTGTTCTGCTGGCTGAGACTGTTTCTGGGTATGTGAGCCTCACTGACATGCATGTGTGTGTCCTATGGACACACATTTGGCCCACCACATGTCCTGCAGTGGGTTTTGTCACCTTGTCTAGTACTGTCTACTATGTTGACACCAGTATTTGTTAAGGATTTCATGCTACCAATATATGTGTCTACTATCTGCTGACATCCCATTCAGCCACCTGATTCCCTAACATGCTCACATCCATACCATAGATACAAGTAGCAGAACATACTACTACATTCAGCAATTGATAATGAGTGTGACTTACCTTGTAGCTGTGCTAGTATTGAGGATGGTGCTGGAGGGCTGACTATGTTGCATGCACATAGTACACTCCCTATACATGGTTAGGCACAGGTAGTACCATGTTTGGCATTCCTTTTACTGTATGTGCAAGTCGGAGAGAGGCGTCATTCCCTGGGTTCTTACCGTGTCAGTGTATGTGCTATGTGTTGCCTCTTTGCCAACACCTGGGCATACTGGCATGCCTCCTTCTGCTTACTGGGGCAGGCTCAGGTTGTTCCTCCTTCAAGTCACTTTGTGCCTGTGCAGGCCTTGGCAATGGTGGTGGGATGTGTGGCCCTGCCCCGTGCTGTTCTTGCTGCAGCTGTTTCCACAGGATCATATTGTGTAGCATGGCATATACAATGAGAATTTGGGTACATGTAGCTGGTGAGTACTGCAAGGCTCCACTGGATATGTCCAGGCACCGGAACCATGACTTGAGCATCCCAAACACATGCTCTATTATGATTCTGGTCTGTGGGTGTGCCTCATTATGGAGTACTTGTTAGGGTGTGTGTGTATTTCTGATGGGTGTCATCACCATGGCTCCAGTGCATAACCAGCATCCCCCACTAGGAGGACATATGGGATGTCCCCATTGGTAAATCTCTGGTACAGCTGCATCATATGCCAGATGTGGGAGTCATGATAGCTTCCAGGGCTGCCAGCACACACATTCATTATAATGCCCAGGGCATCTCACATAACCTGGCAGTTGATGGAGGGGAAGCCCTTGCGATTTATGTAGACTCTACCTTGCTCACTGAGTGGTGCTTTGATGTGTATATGCATGCAGTCTATAGCACCCACAGCCTCAGGGTATTCTGCTATTTGGTGGAATAGATGCATATTGCTGGTCAATGCCTCACAGGTATTGAGTAAATATATGTGCTCTTCAGCATGTACTGACATGGCATCCAGGAACTGGTGGAGAACCCTGGATGCTGATTCCTGTGAGATCCCCATGATATCCCCAGTCGGCCTTTGGAAGGTACTTGTGGCTAGTATTTTTAAGCCTACACATACCTTAGTATCCACTAGGATGGTTCCCCTCTGTTGGTTCTGCGTGTGAGGCATGGCTGGCACAGCTCAACAATTTGCTGCTGGAGGTCCCTGTCCACTCTATAGGGCTCCACCATCTCCAGCTCATGTAGCCCCTGGTAGGTTACTTTGGGTCTGTACACTCTTCTCCTTCTCCTAGCTGTGGGTTGGTCATCAGCATTCTCATCCTCACCACCCTCAACCTCATCTACATGTTGATTTATGAGAGTGAATGCAGCCACCATCATTTTGTTGCTTTTCTTAGGTCAAATTTCCCCATTTGTGTACACCAGTGGTGTAAAGTTTGTGGGAAAAAACAGAGGGGAAAGGTGTTTGCATAATTTATAGTAGTGTGCTGGGATAGGCCTCTGCCTGTGTAATTTGCTGATTCTGATACATTTCACCTGCCAACTATACTAGTTCTCCTTGATTACCTTCCTACTGTTGTTTTCCATTCCCATTGCCTTCCTGTTTAAGCCCCCGAGGTGCGCTGTGCAAACACAGTTCTCAGATGTGAACGGAGCTGCTATTTCCTGGTTTAATTTTTTTTTTTTTTTGTTTAAAACCCGGTGTGCGGCGAGCACACCTGTTTAGGCAATGTAAATACTGCTAGGCAGTTTCAGACACACCCCTTTCCTTAGCTTCCCATTGCCTTCCTGTTTAAGCCCCCGAGGTGCACTGTGCAAACACAGTTCTCAGATGTGAACGGAGCTGCTATTTCCTGGTTTAATTTTTTTTTTTTTTGTTTAAAATCCGGTGTGCGGCGAGCACACCTGTTTAGGAATGTAAAGACTGCTAGGCAGTTTCAGACACACCCCTTTCCTTAGCCCTGGTAAGCTAAGGGCAAACCCGAGCCACAGAGCTCCCATAAGCTTACAGTATGCCTAACCCAACCCTCTATGATGTCAGTTAACTCTTAGGCTTGTACCATGGTTTTCCTGCACCTACACGGTTGGGTGCAGGCTAGCCATGAGGGGAAATCTGTGATTCAGTATCATTTCCCTCATTTGCATAGAATTGCCTGGTAATGCCTAGTTGCAAGTCTGACACTGAGCCTTCCCCCTTAGCAACCACTACTCACTGGCCTTGTTGTCTTCTGTCTGCCATTGAGTATAATGGCAAAATTGTGATTTTGCATAAAAAGCTTTTTTCAAGGTTTTAGTTTTATTTTCGGGCTGATTCCATTTGCACGCCGCTGCCCTATGCTTAAATAGCCAAAATTAGCCAAAAAAAAAAAATAAATAAAAGTTTTTTTTTGTTATTTTGAAAGTGTTTTCCATGCCATAGCCCATATATTTGGCCACTGGCATGCCTTCTACATTATATACACCTTTATTTGGAGCTGTCATGGCTTTGTTTTGTAGTTTGCAGAAATGTACTCGGTTGCTAACTGAGTACATTTCTGTAGGTTACACTAATCCTGCACGGATGGCTGCCAGCTTCCTGGGTCGCTAATTCTCCTCATTTGCATGGCTTTTCACCTGCAAATGAGGTAATTAGATACAGGAGCTGTGTCCATGCAGGAATAGTGCAGGAGCACTCGTGCACATCCTGGGAGCTTGTTCCTGGATCTCTCGGCAGCCATATTGCCTCCAGCAGCTCTTGCTCTATTACTGCACGCCATGCAGAGCTTGCCGAATCCCAGGGAGTAACTATTGCATTTGTTATATTTTGTAAACAACTTGCAATATATCAGCAACCTCTCAAGTTACACACATACTGTCAGCATCATTTTATTCATCTAGCTGAGCGCTTTCATATTTTAGATTAAGGAGTTCTGTCTGTTTTACTTGGTTGTTGAGATATATAGAAAAATATGAAAATTATATCTATATAAGTTAATATCATAAAAACAAATTAATATCTAATTACCTGTACTACACACAGGTCAAATATTAATGCAGTTGAGTTTTGTATTGTGTAAGCTTTAAAATGAAATCTTTGAAAACATTTTACATTGCATGGTTTCGGAATTATTGATGCAAATATGAACAAGCAATATTTGATACCTAGAGGCATCAGTAAGAGTTAACTGCAGATGCAACTGGAGGCGTCACTTGGATGTAATGAAGAGAACATCCTCTCAGCAACACACTGATGAAGTCATCCTGTCAAAGGTGCACTCTCTTCTCGTAAGGGTAAGACCTCCTGTGATCCTTGCAATTAATACTATGCTCTGTAGACTGGGTAACTATATAAATATGTAGGAGTGATGCTCAATGTAGGAAACTTTGTGTGTGTGTGTGTGTGTGTGTGTGTGTGTGTGTGTGTGTGTGTGTGTGTGTGTGTGTGCTTGTAATGCTTTGTGGTCTATCTACTTAACTGAGGGGAATTCATTTAACTTTACACACAACTCCTTTATCCCACTTTTAACAGAAACATCTCCTCTGCAACACACTGATGAGATCATCCTAACAGAAGTGCATTATCTCTCCTTAAGAGTCAGACTTCCCCTGTGGTCCTTGCAACTAATACTGTGCTTTATAGCTTGTGTAACTAGATAGGTAGGAAGGTCAATGCTCCTCTAAGTGGGGAATTTGTATGTTTGTGTGCGTGATTGTGTGTGTGTGTGTGTGTGTGTGTGTGTATGTGTGTGTGTGTGTGTGTGTGTGTGTGTGTGTGTGTGTGTGTGTGTGTGTGTGTGTGTGTGGTAGGTGGTGGGTGGTGAGTATAGAGTCAGATGAGTATGTCCTGCAGCACAGCTCTGCTCAATCAACTTCTACTGTGCATTTTTTAACACTGTTCTCTAGAATGTGTAAATAGACAGATAGGAGGTTCAAATACAGCAGTGATTAAGTTCAACGACTGTGTGTATGATTGTAAATGAATTCATGACTGGTTTACACAGATTTGCAGTGGTAACAGTTAAATCCTTAGATGGCTGTAAAAGTCATTTTACCACACATATCTCCTTGGCAATACAGTGCTGATGTCATCCCTTCATAGATGCTGTATGCCTCACTTGTACTTAGGATTCTGCTGTAGAGCTGGCTGCTGATACTGTGCTCTATAGATTGAGTAACTAGATAAGTAAGTGGTTTACGTCCATCCTTGTGTAAATAGTGTGAATGTGGTTACTGTCGTATACAGTTGGCTATCTCATAACCACCTTTATGTATACTTCCACTTATGAGATGTATTTACATTGGTGCAGTGTTACACTAGCAAATCCTAGCATCCCCAGGGAAAATAACATTTTGGTAAGACAATGATTACGCAATGCTACCATAACTGGATGGTGCAGTGGTGCAGAGGTAGCGTTGCTGCCTCACAGCACGAGATTCTCTGGTTCAATTCTTGGCTGGGGTGCCTCCTGTGCGGAGTCTGCATGTCCTCCTTGCATTCGTGTGGGTTTTCTCTGGTTGCTCTGGTTTCCTCCCACATTACAAAGGCATGCATATGGAGCATTTCTCCCTGTGTCTCTGCTGAAAATTAGCTTTGTTCCAAGTCGGACTTTCCTGGTTAACAAATGATAAATCATAAAAATAATAACTGCAGTACCTCACGTGTTGTAGTGGAACGTCTTCTGTAGTGCATGACTTTGATACTGTGCTTTGTACATTGCGCAGCTATATAGGTAGAATGTCTGAGGCCAGCTGTGAATGTGTCTTTCACTCTCATGCTGTGTATACTACTCCAAATACATATATGATGTGCAGCTGTACAGTGTTATAGTGCCCTCACACAACTTTTTAGCATAAACATACAGGTAATAAACAGTGTTGATGTTATCCATTCAAGTATGCACTGTCACAGTTGTAGTACAATATGTAGAGTGTTGCTTGCAATTCAGGGACTAATCTGCAGCCTGTGATCTTAGGTATTTAGTTCAAATCCAGCAATTGCTGCTCAGACTACATGTATCAATCTTATTCTGACTGTACATGTTGCTAACACTGTTGTTAAACACATCTGATATCTACACATATAGATGCTGATTGTTCTTACAAAAAGCTATAATTTCTCACTTAGCAATGCTTTTATTTACAGTAATGATAACATGTGATTACCTTTCCTTACATAACATATGTAGTAAGCGTACTCCTTTGGCACAAGGGAATGAGACAACATTAAGTATGTTGTTGCCTTGGTAGAGCAATTGCAGGCTCACATATCCCTTGCAATAATAGCATGATATAATGCCTTAAAATACAGACACATCATAGGGCTATGTTTAGCCATCGAATGACTAAACATCGAGTCCTATCCATTCAATGGGCATTCAGAGAATGTTCATTTCAGCAAATGGGAAAGTAACTAGTTGGTTGGGGGTGTGTGTGAGTTGAAGCCCCTACCTGGGTAGGTTTGAAATACTGTGATGTGTGAGATAGGAAAATGTTGACCAACTAATTATGATCCCTATCGAAAAAATGAACATTCGCTGAATGAACGTTCGATGGATAGGGTTTAATGTTTAGCCATTTGATGCAAATGTCATTCAATGAATAAACATATACCCAACATACCAAACAACTGTAGTGACACTTCTTCTGTGGTGCATTCATTATCTACAATGTCATGTACAATGGTATTCAACATCCACATTCAGTGACTGTTAGCACTGTGTGGCCTTACACTGTAATGTATGAATGGCATCTACCACAGTTATAATGTGTCCATTTACAGTGGGAGAGGCCTCCACCATCCCTTTTATCTCAAGGAGATTGTTTGCGACACATACATATGATGTAATAATTTAGCATAGGTGGAGTGCCACACTTGTTTTAAGACTTCCTCTGTGGTGCTTGTGGGTCATCCACATGTCATTAATCAGCACAATCACATAGCTTGCTGTTCAATTCACCAAAAGGGCAACATTATATGAATTCACCAATATTATACAATTGCCATTGTATCTTTTTATTGGTATCAGTTTTTATGTAGGGCAATGATATATCATCATCCATTTTTATGTTGGACAGTGATATATCATCTCAGGTTGTGATTCCATGGCTGTGATCTACACAGATAGAAAGTGGTTCAGTTCTGGGAGAGTGTGCGTACTACATGATGGAAACAGCTTCCTTGACAAAAGAATTGATAGTGTACTGCTCACTGTTGTGTGGACAGTAACATATAGCTCCTTTTCAGCATTCTGACTAAATCATATTGTTCATATACATATGGGTCGTGCTGCTCAATGCTAGAAGTCTAAATCTCAAAATGCACTTGCTCAAAGCACTCTTTAAAATGGAGAACATCGACATTTGTGCCGTAACAGAGACCTGGTTCAAGGCAGCAGAAAGCACTCCTGTACTACCAGGCTATAACTCATTCCACAGCTTTTGGCCACAGAACTTGGACTGAAGCTCCAAAGGTGGTGGTGTTTTCATATTCATAAAGGATGCACACACCTCCAGACTGGTAGCCCAACATAATGCATCTGAGATACTTCAGGTGCAGCTAATATTGGGTAAGACAGCGATTCAAGTCATAGCCTGCTATAGGTCCCCAACTATGTCCCAAGACTCACTCTCAATGTTCCTAAGCACCATGGAGAATATTAAGGTCCAACCTAACACTCTCATACTGGGCGACTTCAACTACCCCTCCATTAACTGGGAAAACTACTCATGTACCAATACACTTGCCCAATGTTTCCTGGAATTCATTAATTCCAATGCCTTGGACCAGCTCGTTCTTACACTAGAGGTAGCAACATCCTTGACCTGGTCATTGCTAACATGGGTGACCATTGCTCTACACCTAAAGTCAACCCCTAACTGGTTAGATCTGACCACAAACTAATCACCTTAGAAATCCCCCCCCCCCCCGCATAGGTAACCACCATGAAAAACTTCTCTAAAGCTAACTTTGGGCTCCAAAAACAGAGGTGGCTAACTTCACGGCACCCATGCGAATGGATATCAGTTGCATGACTACCGAATCATACACCGATGCACAATACGAACATGTACACAAATGCATGGATCTCGCCATGCCCAATAGAACCAAGATGTTTTCCTCCAGAAAAAGGAAGCCAATCTGGTCCCCTGCCATAAACAAACTATACAACAGAAGGAGGAAACTGATGCAGAAAAAAGGTGACATTCCAAGACTGGAAAAACTCCCTTATCAGCCTCAACAAGAAGTTGAGCTCTCGCATCAACTCCTCTAAAGCTAGCTATGAAAACAGAATTGCAGCAGATAGTAAAAACAGCCACAAGGCCTTCTTTAGTTATGTAAAGAATCTCCATGGCAATACCCAGATTTGCTCTGAGCTGCTACACAATGGTATCTCCTATACCAAGCCAACAGATATTGCCAATATACTGGCCGACAGATTCAGTGCCAACTTTACCCCTCTCTCCCCCCCTAAGGGACCAGTCACAATACCAGTAGATTGCTAGGCACCCAGTATTACTGCTGCCCAGGTTAAAACAGCACTGTCCAAGGCCAAGAATACAGCTTCTATGGGACCTGACAATATCCCTGGCTGTGTTCTACATGAACTACAGAGTGAATTGGCACCTCACCTGTGTGCCCTGTTCAATCACAGCCTCACCTCAGGCTTTGTCCCTACTGAATGGTGCACTGCTACAGTCATCCTTCTCCACAAAGGAGGAGTGACTACAGACCCTGGAAACTATTGTCTCATTAGCCTGACGAGTCTGATATGCAAAGCTATGGAATGCATCATCATGGACCTAATAAACAAGGATATAGGGAATCTCTAAACTCTGGATGCCACACAGTTTGGTTTTGTGAAGGGTAGATCATGCCTGCTCAGCTTGGTCAACTTCTTTGAGTCAGTCACCAGAGCTGTGGATGAAGGTGTGGTGGTTCATACAGCCTTCCTTGATCTGGCCAAGACATTTGATACAATTCCCCACTCAGGTATCATAGAAAAACTCACTAAGCTAGGCATCAACCCCCATATCACTAGGTGGGTTGCAAACTGGCACACAGGCAGAACCCACAGTGTGAAAGTAGCTGACTCCAAGTCAGACTGCTGACCAGTCACAAGTGGAGTCCCAAAGGGTTCGATTCTGAGTCTTC
Source organism: Protopterus annectens (assembly GCF_019279795.1). NCBI lineage: Eukaryota > Metazoa > Chordata > Ceratodontiformes > Protopteridae > Protopterus > Protopterus annectens. The sequence goes on from NC_056741.1 coordinate 1,993,699,699, forward strand.
TGCTGTTTGGTATCTACTTCTCTGAAGTCCAGGCCAACATGAAGGGACTCTGGCTGACAAAGTTCACAGACAATTGCAAGTTGGAAGCTATTATTAACTCCCCAAGTGATGCTGACATCCTACAGAAAGGTCTCACTGAGACCAATGACTGGTGTCAGAACCATGGCTATAAGCTCAATGCCAAAACATGTGTCGTTATCCCCTTTGGGAAAAACCCAGTTCCCATGAATTGCCTCATCGATGGTAGTTCACTGAACACAGAAAGTATTATAAGAGATCTGAGAACACAGGTTGACAGCAACCTCTCTTTTGACCACCACATTGCCACTCTGGTCAGAAAGTCCTTCGATGTGGCACATCTCATTACTGGGGTTTTGCATCCAGGAAGAAAGAGGTTATTGTCTCCCTCTACTCTTCCCGCATTAGGCCAATCATCGAGTACAATGCCCCATTTGGTATGTACCTCACTAGACACCTGCAACAACTGGACAGGTTGCAAAAGTACCTCACAAAGAGGATCTTAGGCCTTAAACATTTGTCCTATATGGGCAGACTAAAAAACTCCAACTATTCTGTCTTATATCATCTACTTAGAGGCGATCTCTGTTTGACTTACAAAGCCATGTCTGACTCACCTCTGTTAGAAATGCTACATCTGAAGAAATCCCAGTCCCTCCACACCCCATGCTCCAGAGGCCTCAACCTCATTACCACAATCAACAGAACATGCTGGAGGGGCAGCTTCATAACCCAGAGACTGCCCATGCTATGGAATAGATTTCCCATACATGTCAAGGAGAGCACCTCACTGGCCCTCTTCAAGAGAAATCTTGATGAGTGGATGGAAAATTGAAAATTCACTCTAGGGATTACTCAAGTGGCTTTACTTGACAGATGCACTGGGAACTAAGGTCGGGTGGCAGAATGCCTGGGTAATCCTATGGGCTAGGCTTGTAAAGGCTCCAGGGCCATTAGCCTAGTACACATCTATGAACCTATGAACTTATATTATATTCATAACTCCTTTCTTACTATACACATTGATTTATTTGTGACAGCCTCTATTACTATCTTCTGTGATGCATGCAGCCAATAGAGAAGTCTATTAAGAGCCTAGTGCCATAGACAAGTGTTTTAAATCTGATAACATCTATCTGTTAGACAACTATGTTACACAGCAGTGGCTTACACACAGGCAATAGTTATGACATAGTCAGAGCACCACCAGTTTTAGGCTATTGTCTGACATGGTAGGGCATCCATACTCCTTATGATAGGAAAGTGCTGTAAGCCCTTCAAAGGTATTCTTCACAACACAACATATATGTGTATTTCTGTGATGTCCATGATTGGTATGCATCTCTCTGGTATCTGTCCTAGCATGTGCTTGAAAATGACATGATGCAAATGTAATTATGTCATTCACTTCTTACAGGCAGTCAATATTTCCAAAATAATTATGCACACTATTGCATAGCCAAACATTTCATTGTTACTGCAGGGTTTCCATAAAACATTTCTTACTGTATGGCATGCTGTCAGACTATCAGAAACTGTGACTGATCCTTTGTTACAACACTTTCTTGCAAGTTAGTGCTGTCAAATTGCTGTTATGTTACTGTTCAATGTAATTCCGTGTGACCATGCCTAGTATAAAGATGTCTGTGATATGTGCAAATTGCCAATGGAAAACTTGAAATCATGAAATGTCATCCAAACTGTGTAGTCATTAGTCGTTTATTTATGCTGAGTGTTATTACCAGTTAGAATTTACACAACTATGCAAGACTTTCTTGTCTATTGCATGTTTATAGGTGATAAACCCCTTTCCTATTTTTGCCAATAACATTTATTTGCGAAAACGTCCATTCCTGATGTGCTTGACATGAAAGCTTTAAGGTTAATTTGTTCTTGTGTATATGTGCTGAGGTGGAAAATACAGCTGTGGTGTTGGCTTGCATACATAGATTGCCTGTATAAACATCTCAGGTGCAGTAACTGTAGTCCTTGCATTCATCCTACAATATATCTTCTATCCTTGCTAACTGTTATTTCAACTTGGCATTTTATTAAAATGTATATCGCATAAACTCCCCTTTATCACACTGCAGGTTAATATCCCTCTCATATCCTTTGATAGCATGTGCATTTTCATTTATGAGCATAAGTCATGTTTTATCACTGACATTAATTATTTTAAAATCAGTATAGCAGTATTTATGCTAGAAATTTTCGTGAAACTTTAACACATTTGCTTGCAGTATACGTGTACACTTTCCCCATTTCCCCTCCACACTTAATTGCTTCTGCAGTACAACCAATGTCATTTGTGTAAAATTCCCCTATTTTACTTATCCTCCTTCAGAATTCTTTCACTGTAATTGCTCTTACAACAGGGCAGCTTGCACTATAATAGTAAGTTTGCCTATTGGCAAGTCGTTTTGTATACATTGATGCATGCACTATTGCTGACCACAAAAAAAAGTGCTTCTAAACATGTAGGCTTGCTGAGCAGCATGCATATTTGATTAGCATTGCTGCTCATTGCTCTAACATGCTTAAATCATGTAGACTTAACATGAAACCTACATAATTGTTAATGAATCCCAGGGCTCCTGTTTTCCTCCCCTTTGAATTAAAACATTGCCTTCATAACAATTCCTTTGGGTTTAATTTATTCGTACATCTGCATTTCTATGTCCAAATATTATTATTTTGTTCCAACAAACTTTCTGATTCCCCCCAATTTATAGCTTCTTTTCCCATTGACGTTCACCTTCTTTTCAACCTCTCTGCAGTCATTTTTAAACTTTCATTTATACCTCACAAAAACGTTCTTCTCAAGCTTTATAAAATGTATGCATCTGGTCTTGTTTCTTCTGTAGTTTCATAACATGTTTATTAACACATACCTTCCTGTTAACCTTTTATAACCTTTCATTATTTTAAAATTTCTCCAAATCCCAAATGATTAGACAATTCTCTATTTCTGTCCTTATATTTCCTTTCTTATAGGTAAAAATTCCCTCCTTCTCTAATAAAACTCTATCATATGTCATAACTTCCTTCATCATTTTAAATTGGATATCTATTTTCTTCTTTTTACTCTCAAATCATAGTTTAACCTCCAACTCTAATTATATCTGTTGTGACCAGTACAAATTTTTTGACACTCAAACACGTTTTCTCTTACATCACATATAAAACTTGAATTCTAATATCTAATTTTACCATAACCCAACACTGCTATTCCTGAACACTGCTCATAACCAAATGTTCAAATTATTTCCCCCATAATTTCTCAATCTTTGTTTTTTAGTGTCAAAAAATCTTAACATTCAGTAAACAAATCAAATCTGTCCTCACCATTACACTAGTCCAGTCAGCACTATACATTTCATGAAATCTCCCTTTATACTATTTGTTTAAGTGCTAACGCATTTACTATTCTTTTCATTTTGCATTTTTATATAATTTATTTATTTTTTATTATTATTTATCTTACATTTGTTTACCGGGAAAGTCCAACTTGACACAGTTTCTTTTTCAACAGAGGCCCGGGAGAAAAGCTCCACCTATTGCAAATCATTTGACAAATATTTGATTACAATAAGTACTACAATGAGTTACAGTAAGAATCATAATGAAATTACATTGATGTGGCAGTACAGTGAGCCAGATTACATGATACCAGTGTGTACATTCTACAGAGATTCAAATATATGATACATACATGATTTTTAATAAAAAAGTATAAACAATTTCTGCTAACATGCCTTATAGGTTAAACATCTTAAGTGTCTATAGAGAATGTAGGTCTGGACAGAAGGACAGCTGAAAGAGTCATTTTAATTGGGAGCAGTGCATTGGCATAACCATTTGTTAGGTGAGTTTTTTAGCATTTTCTTAAATTGAATCAAGGCTGTGGTAAATGTTATATCAGGGAAGAGCATTCCAGAATCTAGTTATGTAGTTTGAGAAGAGAGATTCTCCAGCAAGACTGTTGGCTATGGATGTTTTTATGAGGGGTTTGTTGTTAGATCTTAGAACTCTAATGTTAGTGTATGGCTGTAGCAGATGTTGTAGTGCTGCTGTTTTATCTGGCTGATGGAAGATTGTCTGGGCTAAGGTTAGTTGGTTAAAGAGCAGCTGGGGAAGCTCTAGCCAGCTGAATTGTTTGAGTATTGAACAGTGGTGTGTCTTAGAGGGCAAGTTTGTTGCAAACTTGACAATTTCGTTACAGCAGGTGTCTAGTTTTGCTAATTCAGATTTTCTTAGATTAGTGAATATGGGTGATGCATAGAGTAGGGTTGAGAGCAGATGGAATTGGGCAATAGTAATTATTGTGTTTTTTGTAAGGTATTGCTTGTTCCTATATAGAGTACCTGTTTTTGTGAACTTTTTTGTGGTTTGGGATATGTGGATGTCAAATCTCATATTGCTGTCTATTTCCACTTCTAGAAGTTTAGTGTGAGGTGAGGAAGTGATGCTGGTATTGTTTGTTGATAGAAAATTGAATGGGGGAGGGGTGCCATTGTTTTAGTGGGATGGAATAACATAAGTTTGTTTTCTGGGGAGTTCAGGATTAGGTGGGAGTTTGTTAGCCAAGTTTTTACTGCTAGGAAGGACTCTTCTGTTATATTGTGTAGTTCTTGTTGGGTATTAGAAGTGCATACTGCCATAGACTCATCTGCGTCTTGAATGACTGAGGCATGAGGGGCTAATGTATGAAACTTGTTTGTAAATATTGAAAAGAGCAGGGGGCCTAGTATAGAGCCTTGTGGAACACCTAGGGTCACAGGAAGAAGTGGTGATAGATTTTGTTGCCAATGCACTGCTTGTTGATGTCCAGTTAGGTAATCCTGGAACCAAGCAAGAGTAGACTGGCATAGGTTCAGCTCACAGAGGACATTTAAAAGTTTGTGATGTGAGACCATATCAAAGGCTTTCAATAAGTGTAGAAAGATAGAGGAAACATATTTATTGTTGTTTCTGTGAAGGTTCACAGTGTTAGTAAAGGACATTAGTGCAGTGGTAATACTGTGGTGTGAGCGGAATTACACCTGGGATCTGGAGTTGCAAGAACCAGTCGCTAAGTTCAACTAGCTAGTTCTAGTAGCTGATAGCAGCTATAGTAGACCTACAACAGTCTTTCTTCTCTTGTTAAGTTTTTCTTTCTTGGTTAAAACAAAAACAAAAAACAAAAAAAAAAACAGGGCAGGCTCAGTCTTATATAGAATGGAAGGTTAAGAGTCGAGTTATACTGACTTCTTTGTTTGCTTGTTTAATTGAAGAACAGATTAAGTATAGCCTGTATTTTGTTAGAGATGCAGATTTAGGGTACGGGAGGACCAGAGTGGATAGAGGAGTAGTTCAGGTTCTGGCGATATATGAGCACAGTATTTTTGTACAGTGGTTAAGCTAACTAATCCATGCTGGTAGTACAATAATCAATATTGGACATACTTTAACTTAATTTTCAGGTATGGGACTTGCAAGGATGTCCATAGTTCAGGCAACTGTGTTATTTGCCACAGTTCAGAAGCGGTGGGTAACTCTGTTTGGTGGGGGGAGTAAAAGTAACACAACGGACTATAACAGCAGGTAAAAACTGTGAAATCCACAACTGAATGGATTTCTGTGTATTATGTATCCCCTTTCCATTTCATTTCTCTTGTTCTGTATGTCTCGCCCTATTTCCAATATACACAATTGCCACTTTTTCCTATCTATAATTCTTTCTATCCATCTTCCTCTCCTTTTGTCTCTAATACATTAAACGCGTTTTTAATTCCACTGATTCCCCTACATTTTGTATAAAACATTTTGTATAGCTTCACTTGTGATTATTTTTTTCTTGTACATTTTCTTCAATACTTGTATCAGCCATACTTTCCCCTTTATTCCTTGTCCCTGTTATCTGTGTCATCAGCTGAAACAACAGTTTCTTGCCCTTCATATTGTGTGGTGACATTACAGTCAGCCTACAAATGCCCAACTGCATTACATCTTCCACATTTCATTTTACATTGCTTTAAAGTGTATCCTATTCTCTCACATCATGAAAAATGTGTTTATTATAATCATTTATTGAATGTTTAAAGGGATTACAGAACTAACATGACTTTGGTTGACACCAGTAATGAACTGTTACTCTTTGTTTATAGTAATGATTCCTGGTAAATGTATCACATCACCATTTGTAATTTCCAAAGAAATCCACACCTCACAAGATCCAGTCCATAACTATCTCTCATTCATAAGAGGTGTAACCTTATATATTTGTGACATTTTTATGTAAACAAGCAACACCTGATGTCATCTGCTGTTAAATCTTCAGTTTTAAATTACAAAGTCAGTTTTTTGTCTGCAGTTTTTTTTGCAAGAATGGTTTACTATCACAGTCCTTATGCCCACAATTTTGAAAATCATAATTCTGAGATCATAATATCGAAAGACCAAAACACATAAGACCACAGTGTCTTACAGTTTCAAATACTGAATCTCCCTAACAGTGTGAACTTAGGAATGAGTACTATCATGGATTCTACAGCTGTGTGGACCCTGGAAGAGCCCTGTCCTGCAGGAGGGCAAGTCCAGGAACTCAATATTGTGGTCTTCAGCATTTTGACCTTTTGATATTATAGTCAAGGGATTTTGATTTTTGAGACTGGACTTCAGGACTGTGATGGTAAACTAACAAGGACATAATTATTCCATGGAAAGTCATTTTTAATTTTTTTCAGACCATACACAAAACTTTCAGCAGGATTCTAAGTTTCAAAAGTCACTTCATGGAATTGTTCAATGCCCAAGTATATTAGTATTCTTAGATCTTCTACTCTAAAACCTACACTGGCAAAATGATTGTGTCCCAAATGTCATACCTCTTTACTGGTGCATCATTCCTATTCATAATCTTTACTACCAATACATATACTTTCTCTTTCTGTGCCATAGTCCTTTCCTGTCCAGCTGCTGCACTCATCACTGCTACTTATGTTTTCTGATGGTTTTCCTGATGCTGCTCAATTTTCCTCTCCATCCATAACCTTTCACCTTTTTCACCCTGTGACGCTCCAGGAATTCCTTTTACCCAACACCATCATCAGCCAGCTGCAAAGTTCCAATTTGTTGGTATCCGTATCTTTCCAATGCTTTGCCTCATGATAGCTCTGATCATCTTCCCAGCATTCTCCTCAATTTTCCTTAACAAAAGCAAATCCTCCAACCTCCCCTTAGGTACATCTGTTGTTATTATTATTGCATTCTCCAAAATTTCTGCTTCTAGCTGTTATTTTGCTTTGTCTCTATGCTCAGACTACCTTACACCATCCTCATGCTCACCGACCTGCCACCATTGCACTGGAAGTAATAGAACACTTGCAGGGTATAAACTGTAGCATCTACCTACTACATTTGAAGCAAGCAGTTTGCTATAGTTTAAAAGAAACAAAGATTTGTTTCCTTGTTTTGTTAGAAAATGATTGGAGGCAGGGTATAGAAATGAGACTTGGTTGGCTTGGGTGGTGGGCGTGTCTTGTATCTGACCATCTGGTTGGTGAGCCAATAGAAAGAATGGTCTGCTTTTTCCTCTTCACTTGAAGAGCTGAGGGGGAGGGTCTCTAGTTCATGAAACCAGCACAAGGCACTGGTTGAGCCAGCTATGCTTCTGGGCAGCTCAGCCAGACAGCTACAAGTAGTGATTAAGAACAAACAGGATGCCCACTGTACTAAGGCAATATCAATATTTCTCTGCATGTTAGCTTTAGTGTTGCAGGGATACATTGAAAAACTAAATGGTTTAGTTACTAATAATTATGTTAGTATGACTATACAGCTTATTCTGACTTCTCTTCAGAGTTACAGATGGCTAAAAGTGGCAACTTGTGCCACTTTTTCCTGCTGCAATTCATACAACTGAGCAGAGTTGTATGTACAAAGGATGTACCTCACTTAAAAAATGTGAAAAGACGTGACATTGCAATAATATAATTTTAGTTACAAGCAGATGCAAGATACACTACTAGAAACCCACAGTGCAAAATGTAAAATGCAAAATACTGCTATTATTTCAAGCTTTCTTGCTTCCAGTTCCTGCTGAGATGCATAAAACTGAGCAGAGTTGTGTGTACAAAGGATGTACCTCATTTAAAGAAATGTGAAATGACGTGATATTTCAATAATATCATTTTAGTTACAAGCAGATGCAAGGTACACTACTAGAACCCCACAGTGCAAAATGTAAAATAAAAAATACTGCTATTATTTCAAGGCATATTAGATTTCCAATCAGTATGAGATGGCTAACCCAGAGTTCTTGTTTAAAAAAAAATCTGTTAGACATTACCTGTTCATGCTATGATTGGGTTAGATGTATTTCAACATGGTTTTATGGAAGGTCACTCCTGCCTAATTAATTTAGTTAGTTTTGAGTCACATATTGTGGATGTATTATTTGTGGGATTACCAACAGATATCATCTATTAAAATGTTGATAAAGCATTTCACAGAGCTACACAGTGAACATTGAGAACAATGCAGTTTTTAGGTATTAATTTCTTTATTACAAACTAGGTCACAGATTAGTTTAAGAGCATGAGTTGTAATGTATATATTCAAGATTGTGTCTTTGATAAGGAGGAAGTCAAAACTGGGATACCTCAGGGATCACTGTTTGGCCCACTTCTCTTTGATATGTTTTTAGGTTCATAGGTATACACTAGGCTAATGACCAAGTTCTTTATAATCCTAGCCATGCAATTCAACCCAACTGTGTCCCTATGTATCATGGTCCTTTATTAGGAGGGTGTATGTTAGGTAGTACGTTTCTACAGGTTATGTAGGGAGCTGTGTTGGTTTGGGCATTAATGTCTGCCTCTGTTTATCAGAGACATGGGGGCCTGATCCTGGGTGAATTTCTGATTTCACATCAATTGGTCAAGGTTACACTTAAATAGGGTCAGGGATGGATTCTCCTTCACATGGACAGTGATCCTGTTCTATTAAATGAGGATTCTCTGTGACACATATTTGTCTTGTCAACATGTTTTGTTTATATCACAAGCAAAATTTAAATCCTTGGATCTAGTGATTCTGATGCTGTTTATTTTACATATGCACAAAAGGTCTATCAGAGCTGGATCTGAAGATGTCTTGGATGCCAGTCATAGATCATCTCTTAGTAACCTGTATGAGACAGAATATAGTGACAGGGCTTTAAGGCAATCCTTATAGGAGAGTGTGTTTATACCCTAGATTCTTCTAGTAAGGAGTCTTTGTGGGTGTTGCAGCTGTTTCATATGTCTTGTCAGGTAGATGCTGAAGGAGGCAGTGGTGGTGCAGTGCTCTCTCATATTGGTGAATTCCAGGTCCAGTATGTTTGAACCACTGGTGGGTGTGCACAGTATTTAGTAAAAGGTATTAATGTTAATAAAGTTCAGGAATTGTTGTGCTTCCGAGTATGAGGAAGTGCACATTTCCCAGTCAGTAGAGCTAGATAAGTCTCCCATAAATAGGGTATTTCGTTTAACGGTGATTGCTTCCAGTAGGTCTAGATATGAGATATGGGATTCTGGGGACATAGTGGGTGACCTATATATTGCTAGGATATGGTATGAGACTTTGTCTATGGTGATTTGCACGTGGATAAACTCAAGGGCATCATTCTTTTTAAACAACATAGAGTTGTGCTTGTTGCTGGTATAGACTGAGAGTCCTCTGCATTTTTCCTCATCTGTGCAGCTAATGGTCTAAATGCATGGAAAGCACTACAGGAGTAATGGCAGAGATGTCTATTCTCCAGAGTGAGGAAAGCTTGTAGGGTGTGGAGTTTCTTGCTTAGGTGTCTAGCGTTGACTTTAGCTTTTTGGGTTTTATTTGCTAAGTCGGTGGGCTTCTCAACTTGGCATTGTCTAAAAAATGCTCTAAGGGGTGACTAATGTTTTAACCAATATTTGGAAGTCTAGGGGAGACACGTTCAGACCATTCTTTGCAAAGCAACGTGGTTTGTTAACCATGTCCTCCCATGCTGACATATATTGTATCCCCCTGGAAAGCACCAGAAACTACGGCAATTATTGAAGTCAGTCATCCTTTGTTTGTACTATGAAATCATCCTCAGTGAAGGTAGAATGCTGCTCAATGCCAGGCATTTACCTGCTTGTGACACATATTCAGAGAGATTAACAGTATCTTCCATATAGTGTAGGGAAGTATGTCTTGGGTTATTCACACCCACTACTCGTGGCATAGTGATTTGAGTACTTGCGTAATTTGGCAGTTCCTGGCTCAAGATAAGTAGTTAAACATATTGTTTGTTTGTTCTGTCTGGTGAGTGTGCTATCTGCATGTAGTACAATGGAATTTCCTATGACAAGAGTCCTGGGTAATGTGATGGCTTTGACTTATGGGCTTTCCCCCTGTGACTCCAATGGGTGTAGGAGTATGTGTGGTGTTTGGTATTGCTTTTGGTTAATGCTTTAGAGATCACTAAGTATAAGTGTTACCATTTATAGGCTTAGGATGTCTTTGAGGTTTGGGAAGATTTTTTTTTGTAGTGCCTCAGCATAGGTTGGTTTATATGTTTGGTGGATGTAGTGTGGGTACACCTGGCAACTTCTTTGCATGTGAGATTTTTACCTCCAGTGAAATTATGTATGTGCACCTCTCTCATACTGTGTTTATTTCTTTAAGGATTAAATGGTTGTGCACAATACAATTGCTACACTGTCTCAGGATGTCCATATTTATCAAGCTGGCTATGGAGATATTTAGAAATTGCATAACCATATTGTCTGGACCGCTATTTGGGTGGGCTACTGTAGATCGTGGACTGGGTTATACAGAGGGCTCCTTGGGTGGTCTCTGAAGTTTGGCACTAGACTAGGTTAGACCATGCTAAGACTTGACAGTAGTGCTGTTTAATGTGTAGACTAGCTGCTCTGAGTTTGTCTCTGTGCAATGGCTTTGTTTTAGCCACATTAAGTTGCAGGTGTCAGTTCTAAGGGAAATTTTATAGATAAAATTTACTTTCTAGGTGTTTGTGTCAGTACAGGGCACTGCTAACCTCTTGATGTAATAACACTAAGAAAGATCGATTGCGAGTGTAATGCTGTAACAAAACAACTTAAACAAACTATCTTGACAAGCCAATTTGAGGTATTAGGGACCTTAGAATGATTTAAAGGCCAAATCAACAGATAAAGCAAAAATAAAGCGGTAGGACTCTAAACAGTTAACTGCAGTGCAAAACAATAAAATAAATATCTTATCTGCCAGCATGGGGCAAAATTAACTCAGGGCCCTCAAAAAAGTGTGGTGAGGGTGGCAAGCAGATGGGAACTCTGGGGAAAATGGGCGGGAGACAATTTGTAGTAAGAGAGATTTACTCAAGTGTAGTACTGGTTTGTTAGTTAGGCACTTGTTACTGTGGATATATGGAAAACAGTGGGCACTTACTATGGATGTATGGAAAACAATGGATGGAAAATTATTTAACTAGATGACACAACAGACAATAGCAATGAGGGGATACTGGACCTCAAATCCTGCGTTTAGAATTTCAGAAACTTTTAGCTAAATGTCTTAGTGGGTATGGAGCAGTCTCAAAGAACATGGGATAAATCAGTAGCAAGGTAAACAGAAAGACACTGGATCACAACTTTAAGCAGGTATATACAGGTATACAAAAGTTCTGGAGCAGAATTCACAATCTCACCACAGACTAAGGCACCAGATTAATGAAATACAATTTTAAGCAGGTACATTCAGCTGTAAAAAATACTGAAGTACAAATTCCAGAGCAGAATTCACAATATTGCCACACTGCAGGTCTACCACAGGCTATGGCACCACAGTGTGCATAAGTTTACCAGTAATACTGTAATAAATGACTAAATGAGGCTCAAATCTGGCAGTAGATCACAGTACTACCACAACTGTGAAAGATGCTAAAAAACTGATTGAGTCCCAGACTGGGTTCGGAAAACACAAAAAGCTACCTTTTACGTGTAATTCTGCTAATGGGAATAGAAGTGCAATATAATGTATAAACAATGCTAAAATCTTGCAGTAATACACAATCTTCACACAGCTGCCAATGAAACTACAGGACTAAGGTCTCAGAACAAACTAAAATAATGCAATCAGATAACATTTTGGCTATATAATGGACAAAAAAAACAGAGAAGTAAAAAAATGTATTACCACAAAGATTACTTAAATGTGATCTAAAATATTTAAGCATACTTTAAATAAAAACTTTTTTTCTTCCCTTTTGATGAAAAGCTTTTATTTCGCACATCTCAGAGTCTTGAACAAATGACCTCAAATTTTTTTGGATGTACTCTGTTGGCATACCTCTCATGTTGTGTTGGAAATACCCAGAATCTTTTTTGGGGGTAAAAGGAACCCTACACAGACTTGGCAACAGTATGCAAACTCTACACAGACATTGTTCAGAGATCAGGATCAAATCCTGTACCTTTTGCTTGGGAGAGAATACCCTTAACCGTTATGGCAGACTGAAATTCCTGTTGAATGAAATGCACATTATCCTACACACAAAATGCAAGTTTACTGGTGATATGAAGGGTGGGGCAATTATCCCTCATATTAAAGATCAGAGTATGTTATAGAAATACTTGGTGAACAATATAAAATGGAACGAGGTTCAATGTAGAAAACAAATGTAGGGTATTGTATTTAAGGAGGAGGAATCAGAAATACTCTTAAGCATTAGATGTTCATATACTACACCTGGATAATTATGTTAGGGATGTCGGAATTTGTGTAATTCTGCTAATGGGAATAGTAGTGCAATATAATGTATAAACAATAATGCTAAACTCTTGCAATAGTACACAATCTTCACACAGCTGCCAGTGAAACTACAAGACTAAGGTCCCAGAAGAAACTAAAATAATGCAATCAGATAACTTTTGGCTATACCATGAACAAAAAAAGCAGAGAAGTAAAAAAAAAGTATTACCATAAAAATTACTTAAGTATGACCGAAAATATTTAAGCATAATGTAAATAAAAAGTTTTTCTTCCCTTTTGATGAAAAGCTTTTATGTCACACATCTCAGAGTCCTGAAAAAAATACCTCAATTTTTTTGATGTACTCTGTTGGCATACCTCTCATGTTGTGATGGAAATACCCAGCATCTTTCTTGGGGGTAAAAGGAACCCTACACAGACTTGGGAACAGCATGCAAACTTTACACAGACATTGTTCAGAGATCAGGGTCAAATCCTGTACCTTTTGCCTGGGAGGGAATACCCTTAACCATTATGGCAGACTGAAATTCCTACACACAAAATGCATAGGGTGGGACAATTATCCCTCATATTAAAGATCAGAGTATGTTACAGAAATACTTGGTGAGCAATATAAAATGGAATGAGCTTCAATGTAGAAAACAAATGTAGGGTGTTGTATTTAAGGAGGAGGAATTAGAAATACTCTTAAGCATTAAATGTTCATTTTCTACACCTGGATAATTATGGTAGGGAGGTCAGAATTCTGGTTGATAATGATTAAAGTTTTGAAGGTCATCTTAGAATTGTGCTTAAGAATGCCTATGGGGTGATAAAATATATATTAAGATGTATCTTGAGTAGGAATGCTACTATTGTGGTTAATTTATGTAAATTAGCTGTAAGACCACTTATTGAGTACAGTGCTCTTTTTTGTATTTATAATCAGACACAAATTAAGAAACTTGAGAAGGTTCAGTGATTAGATATAAGACAGATATCTAGTATGAGGCATCTGAGCTATAGAGATAGACCAAAAGAATTGAAGTTCTTCTTAATTAGTTATAGGCTGGCAAAAGGTAACCTGATTATAATGTTCAAAGGTTACAAAAATGAGGCATTGGTTGCTGTTTTGGGGGTTGAGTTTGTTCATCATTCCTACAAATCTCTGAATAATTTTTATTTGTTTCTTTACCTCCATTGAGAACTTCATCATATAATTATTTTTTTTACCACTCAGTGGGTAGATTATAGAATGCACAACAGTACACATAAGTAGAACTGACAGTTTAGTTACATTTAAGGGACTGATAGAAAGTTGGTTTGAAGAAAATGTGTATAGTTCAAGTTTTTAACAGCTGTTAACTGCTAAATAGCCAGCGAGCTTGGCTTTGACTTTGTTTTAATAACTCTGAACATTCTTTGATAGACACACACAGTCTTGTCTAAGTGGTAACAGACAGGGTCCAATTCATAGTTTGGAAGGATATCAGAAGCATAGCAACAACAACATTTTCCTGCATTATACTATCTTTTTTATAACACCTTTATTAAATTATCACTTAAGACATAGGCAAACATACATTAACAGAAAAGAAAACAAAACATTTTAACATTTTTCCATTTAAATGCAATATACATCACATATATTTTCTTTGCTACCATAATTAGTCCAACAGTGAAAAATATTGTTGAATTCCTGCCTTCCCTAAAACCCCACGCCTCCTCCTGAACATTGTTATGCATGTATTCTTCCTACAATTTCCATTTATGTCTATGTAATTTGCTCTTTCCCTTTATTAAAGATCCCTCTTCGAGTTCTTTTATCTGTTTTATAATATTCAATTACTGAAATACAGTTGGTTTACACTTTGATTTCCATTTTTTAGTAATTGCTTTTTTGGCAGCCAACAGAATTAAACTTAATAAGGCCTTATTATGTATAGGAATTCAGATCTTGTATTCCAGCTCCACAGAATCATTTCCTTCCTTACAGCCATTTGCTCACCCAAATATTCTGAGAGAGTACTGTGTAGGGAATTTTTAAAATATGCCAACTGATTACACTGTCAGAACATATGTTTCCAGGTACTTCTATTGTTTCCATCACACCTCCAACATCTGCTATCTACTTGAGGAAAATTTCTTTGAAATCCGCTTGGGGGTATAAAAATACCTATGCAAACACTTCCAAGCAATGATTCTAAGTCTTCTCGACTTAGTTGCATACTTGAGAGCCATACATATGTCTTCCGATTGCTTTCTTGTAAATTGTTTTCCAGTCTCTCTTCCCAATTTTTTCTAACCTCTTCTGGTTTTCTTATAGTTATCATTCAGTATTTTGTATGCCCTACTTATTATTCTTTTTAACAGCTGCTTCTGTTCTATATTCAACTAAAAGCTGTACCAGAGCAGGTCTTTCACTTACAATTCCCCTGTCACTTTCCCACTGCTTGTACTCTGACATCAAGCTCTGGTAGGGAAGGCAGCCTCTATCCTGTAATCCAAATGTCTTCTTTTCCTCATCCCGCTCTATTACTTTTCCTGCTTGTCTCATTTGCTTCTAATATCTTGGTTAATTTGCCAGGTTTATCCAGTAAATTCTAGTACTTTCTTTCGTATTTTCTGTTTCCCTACTTGCAGTCTTCCCTACTGGCAAAATATCCTTGCTCCATTCTCATATTGGCTTAGTTCTTAGACTACTTATTACTACTTCATGAATATAATATTCTGTATGGTTATTATTCTCCATAAGGATCTGCATCCAAAATCCCACTATCTCTCCCTGTTTCTTGAACTTCCCCATTGCTTCATCCTTCATCATCATCATTCCTTTCCACTTCTAATTTTGTTATGTAGCCACCAATGCCTCATTTTTGTAGCTGAGCAGCTCTGAAATATCCCTACAAATCAAGTAAACCTAAGCCACCTCAATCTTTTGGAAGGATCAACTTATCTCCATTGAGTCTTGCCCTTTTTCAGATAAGTTACTTCAATTTGTTATTAATTATTGCCTACAACTTCTCCTTGGGTTGATAAAAATATCCCTGACTCCTATACAAGAGTAAAATCACAAAATAAATGGGAAACTAAAGGTGCAAATGTAGAAATAACCCCCAAAATGTCTCCAATGTTTGCAGACCAAATAAATGTCACTTCTCCAAACAGAATTTGTAAAATATCCACTATTTATTTAGCACTACTGTCTTTAAAAAGACTTCATCAGAATGAATGACTTTTGTTTAAAACTCACACACACACACACACATATATATATATATATATATATATATATATATATATATAGAAAACCATACCCAGGAAGAGAACATTACATCGCTTTCTGGGGCTCACTACGCACTTAAATAATTAAAAAAAAAACAGTTCAATACTTCCACATGATGACCCATAGAAACTATCAGTGCTATCCAAACAGAACACAGTATAAATAAATAAAGTACTAGAAAAAACAAAGCCACATGTTGTTGTCTGGAACTTAATTCTATTTTTCCATCTTTAGAAAGGGATTTACTTTTGTACCATCATCCCATCTTAACATAGCAGTGTTTTTGATTGATTTCAAGATATTTTTAAACAAGGTCAACCCAGAGGTTATTTTTGAACAGAATGTGATTTGTCACGATGGAGCTTAGTTTAGTAATAAAAGCATTTCTAACCCTCCACTTCACCCTATATTAGCTAATTTTGAATCTATAGTCAAATAAAAAAGCCAGACAATATGTTAAAAAGAAAACCTGGAAGGTTTCTAACCTTGCTCAAAAAGAAAAGACTGTTTTGAATTAATTGTGTATGAATAAGGATGTTCATATTATTTAACCAGATGGGTGGGTGGAGTGATAATTACGGATTACTGGATGTACGCAACTAAAATGATAGAACTGTTAAATAGTGATGCCACTTATTCACAGGTGTCTTGGAATGAAATTCAGATGGCATATAGAAAAACTATTATGATATTAGAGGACAGTCTTATGCAGGGTTAGAGGAATTAATGTTTATATGATTTTTTTTTAAGTTTCAAACCCAGTTATTCCAGCCATTTTTGGGGTACCCAAGATACATAAGAGTATCATGGATTCCCCCTTACACCTATTGTGGCTGCTTCAAGTTCTAAAATGCATGCCCTCACTGTTTTGTCAACAGAAAACTTAAATTGTTTTTAAAGTCATATAAGCATGTATTGGCTAATTCATAGGATGGGATTTTTTTAGCAAAAGTGACCAAAGAATACTTTCATCCCCACCATTTATTTGTGAGTACAGATATTAAAGATTTTTTACTGCTATATCCTGGGTTTACAATAGTGTGCAAATATATTTGTAGGGTGTGAATTTCTTAACACCCAAGATCTAAGACTGGTTATGGAATGTTTGGAATTTGTTTTAACCAACAATTTCATGCATTGCAAGGGGAATATTTAAAACAAATGAGCAGTGCCATGATGTTTACTGTTTGTGCTCCCATTTTTGCTAATATAGTATTATTATATTGGGAACAAGAGTGGGTGTTTAATTCCAAATTCTCCCCATTTATTGCTTTGTATTTACACTTCCTAGATGATATTTTTCTCATCTGGAGAGGAAGTGAAAATGAATTGGATGAATTTATGTTGTTTATTAATCTGATCACTGTTTTTTTTAATTTACTAGCAATACAGAGGATGATGAGTTTCACTATTTAGATGTAACCCTTCTTAAAAATCTTGATAATGGTTCCTTTAGATCTAGACTTTACAGAAAAGAAAAGTTCTCTAATTCCTATTTATATTTCAATAGTGACCATCCCATGCACCAGAAGAAAAACATTATTAAGGGACAGATGGTTAGAGCAGCACACATGACATCTATTTATGAAGATTTAGTAAAATAATTGGAATACATAGAGGAACTTTTCATAGAACAAGGGTGCCATTTATTGATTTATTTTATTTAACATTTGTTAACCAGGTTGGTCCAACTGACCCTGAGCCCATTTTCAGTGGAAACCTGAGAAGAAAAGTTCCAGTATATAACAAACGTTATGAAACAAATATTTTAAGCTATACATAGCCTGAAAGACATATTGAAACATGAATTAAAATATAAGTTAATACAATAGCTTGAAACATCTGTTGAAGCGTAAGCTGATGCATCACTAAGTTGCGTGAGGCAGAGATACAAAATAGTGGAGCACTCTAAGGAGCTTGAGCTGAAAAAGTATTATAGTAACAGTAAAGGAAGGGAGGTTATGTAGGGTCCTGGCAGGATCAGATCCATGAGTTTGAGAGGGTATCTTTTAGTTCTTTTTTGAAGCTGTTTGTGCGGGTAATATTTCTTACATTGAAAGGGAGTTTGTGCCAGGCTTGAGATACAGAGTATTTATAAAGAAGTTTGCCAATGGCTTTATTAGGCTTGCATATTTCTAGGAGTTGTTGGTCAGAGCAACAGAGTGAACAATTGCAGGTATAGTAGAATACTAGAGAAGAGAGGGCAGGGCAGGTAGTGCGTTTGCTGAGGATAGACTATGTTATGTGAAGTGTACATAGTTGCATACAAAGTTGAGTACAAAGTTAAAACTTCAGAACTGAGGTGTTAAATGGTTGGGCTGCCAAATTTGTTCCCCTTTTGGGGAACCACACACTCAACAGTAACAAGGCATGTGAGTTTGTTTATTCTATATCAGAGGAAGAAATGACTAAAGTGTCAGGTGGAATTAATTACAATAGGTCTTTTATCATGAAATACAATGATGATATGGTCAAACTGCAGAAAATAGTGACTCAATGCAGGGAGCTATTTCCAAAAATGCCAAACAGTTTACCAGTGTTCTCACAACCCAGTTTATACACCTACAGAAGAGGTTACAATCTTAAGAATATTCTGGAAAAAGGGACAAAAGGGAAATAGCTACTGATAACCAATGTTTGTAAGGGACGTACAAGTGTGGTATGTGCCATCAATGTATATATGTATGTGTGTGTGTGTGTATATATATATATATATATATATATATATATATATATATATATATATATATATATATATATATATATATATTTATGGTGAATAGTGGCACACTGCTCCTTCCTAATATTGGTGAAACCTTCACAGCAAGTAGATATTTTAATTGCACCACTGAGTGAGTTGTGGGTAAGACTGAACATGCCCTTAAGTAGGGAGTATATGAACACATGTACCAGGTTAATAAAACGTAGAAACTAATGCCCTCTATAGGTATGCTGTTATGTGTACCCAAAATACATTTTTATTTTGGGTCCTGGAACAGGTTGATATTAACCCAAGAGGAGGGTCATTGGAGACCTTACTTGAATATTGTGAAATAATGCAGCAGTTATGATTAAATGCTTGTACTCCTCCAGGTCTAAATGACCACATATCCTTGGTTCCTGTCCTTAAAATGAGAGCAACAAGGTTATAAGTCCATCCATGATAGGTGGAGTGATTGAAGTGTGCTATGTTCATATCAAGTAAAATATTCAGTAAAACATTTATGTATGTTTTGAATACTTTTTATGGTTATAATGTTTTGACTTTAAAACAAAGTTTTAAACACATAGATTTGTTTTTCTAGCACTTCGTTAATTTAGTTATACTGTGTTCTATCTGGATAGGCAATGACAGTTTCTATGGGTCATCATGTGGAAAAAATGTTCTCTTCTTGGCTGTGGTTTTATATATACACACACATATATATATATATATATATATATATATATATATACACACACATATATATATATATATATATATATATATATATATATATATATATATATACAGTTTTACTTCAAAACATTGAAAACTCATAACATCTAATTTCAAAACAACGAGACCATAAGATCGAAAATTCAAAACATCTAAAACTCATAACATCAAATTTCACAACATCGAAAATGTATAAAATTGAGTAGTGTATCATCAAACATGTAAATGATATAGTTTATTCTATTAATCTGTATATAGTGTCTGTTATGCCACTCTGTACATGTTTTTAGTCCATACAAGTAAGTGATTTAGACATTATGTGTACATTTTTTATGATGATTGTGATACAGTGGGGTTAGGAAATTAACGTTTTCCCACTGTAGTGTGATCTCGGAGTTGGTATATTTAATTTACGTGGGTATGGGGGGGCAGATCTCCCCACTTGGGGGGGGTGTAGGGGGGCTTGCTTTACTGCAGAAAAGTAGTAAAAAGTGTTTTTTTTTTTTATTCGGTGTTGTTATCTGTGGAAGGGAATTTATTTATATTTGCTTTGTAGGTTTCGATGTTGTGAGATTCGATGTTATGAGTTTTAGATGTTTTGAATTTTTGATCTTATGATCTCGCTGTTTTGAAATGAGATGTGATGAGTTTTCGATGTTTTGAAGTAGTATCATGTGTGTTTTCAGTATTTTGAGTTTTCAGTATTTTAAACTTACAAGATTTTGGTCTCAGGATTTTGTTCTTCAGGATTTTGGGCTTTGAGGATTCTGTTGCACTCCTTTATATATATATATATATATATATATATATGTATATATATATATATATATATATATATATATATATATATATATGTATATATATATATATATATATATATATATATATATATATACACACACACACACACACACACACACACACACACACACACACACACACACATATATATATATATATATATATATATATATATATATAGGTTTAAAATAAAAGTCATTCATTCTGATGAAGTCTTTTTAAAAAAAGTGCTAAATAAATAGTGGACATTTTACAAATTCTGTTTGGAGGAATGGTATATTTTTGGTGTACCAATGCTGCAGGTATTTTTTGGATTATGCTATATAAGACTTCTTCTTCTTTCGGCTCTTTCCCGGTTAGGGGTTGCCACCGTGGATCACCTTGTCCACTCATGATTGGCAGTGGAGTTTTACAGTGTCGAGTTGCCAGCCCGATGCCCAACCTTCCACAGAAGGCACACACATGCACACCTAGGGCCAATTTTAGAGTGTCCAGGATTATGCTATATAAGACTAAAGGGACTAAAAACATTTTCACTGCTTGTATCTTACCATCCATATCCGTAAATAAGAGTTTCCACTTTCTCAAAATTTGTATTATCTTTTATTTAGTCTCTTCCCACATATCCTTAGCTGCCATAAAAGAAGCCTTTTTAGTCCATACTCCTAAATACTTCATTTTATCATGTCCCCGTAAATATGGGTATTGTTGAACCAGTTTGTGCGTGGGCACATAATTTATGGCTATAGACTTTCTTTTATCTTTATTAATTTTATATCCTGAAAAAACTTGAAACTGTCTCAAAATGTTCCATGACGCAAACATGTTCTATTCTGAATTCATCAGGTACAAAATATCATCTGCAAATAAAGCCAACTTGTCTTGATTACTATACCAATTATATCCTTCTATTTCTGAGTCCCTTATTTTCTTTGCCAAGGACTGTAAATATAATGCAAATAACAAAAGTGAAAGAGGACACCCATGCCTGGTTCCCCTCTTCAAATGCAGCTTATCTGAGAGGACCACTCCCACTTTAATTCTTCCCTCTGATCCTCATAGATCCTTCTAATTAACCTTATTATGTATCAGGGAATGCCTGTGGAAGCATGGAGGTGTTTAGGTGAAATGGCAGTGGAATTTTTAACTAGATTGTTTAATGAAATCTTGGAAAGTGAGAGAATGCCTGAGGAGTGGAGAAAAAGTGTATTGGTACTGATTTTTAAGAATAAGGGTAATGTGCAGAGCTGCAGTAACTACATAGGGATAAAACTGATCAGTCACAGCATGAAATTATGGGAAAGAGTAGTGGAAGCTAGGTTAAGAAAAGAGGTGATGATTAGTGATCAGCAGTATGGTTTCATGCCAGGAAAGAGCACTACAGATGTGATGTTTGCTCTGAGAGTGTTGATGGAGAAGTACAGAGAAGGTCAGAAGGAGTTGCATTGTGTCTTTGTGGACTTAGAGAAAGCATATGACAGGGTGCATAGAGAGGAATTGTGGTATTGTATGAGGAAGTCGGGAGTGGCAGAGAAGTATGTAAGAGTGGTACAGGATATGTACAAGGGCAGTGTGACAGCGGTGAGATCTGCCATGGGAGTGACAGATGTGATTAAGGTGGGGGTGGGATTACATCAAGGATCAGCTCTGAGCTCTTTCTTATTTGCACTGGTGATGGACAGGTTGACAGACGAGATCGGACAGGAGTCCCCGTGGACTATGATGTTTGTAGATGACATTGTGATATGTAGTGAGAGTAGGGAACAGGTTGAGGAGAACCTGGAGAGGTGGAGATATGCTCTAGCAAGGAGAGGAATGAAGGTCAGCCAGACTAAGATGGAATATATGTGTGTGAATGAAAGGGAGGATAGAGGAATGGCAAGGATGCAGGGAGTAGAGTTGGCGAAGGTGGATGAGTTTAAATACTTGGGATCAACAGTTCAGAGTAATGGCGAGTGTGGAAGCGAAGTGAAGAAGAGAGTACAGGCAGGGTGGAGTGGGGAAGAAGAGTGTCAGGAGTGATTTGTGACAGATGAGTACCAGTAAGAGTGAAAGGGAAGGTCTACAAAAGGGTAGTGAGACCAGCTATGTTATATGGCTTGTACCCAGTGGCATTGACTAAAAGGCAGGAGTCAGAGCTGGATGTGGCAGAGTTAAAGATGTTAAAATTTGCACTGGGTGTGACAAGGGTAGACAGGATTAGGAATAAGTATATTAGAGAGTCAGTCCAGGTTGGACAGTTTGGAGACAAAGCCAGAGAGGCGAGATTGCGTTGGTTTGGACATGTGCTGAGGAGGGATGCTGGGTATATCGGGAAAAGGATTCTAAGGATGAAGCTGCCAGGTAAGAGGAAAACAGGAAGGCCTAAGATAAGGTTTATGGATGTGGTTAGAGAGGACATGCAGGTGGTTGGTGTGACAGAGCAAGATGCAGAGGACAGGAAAAAATGGAAACAGGTGATCCGTTGTGGTGACCCCTAACCGGGAAAAGCCGAAAGAAGAAGAAGAAGATTGTATCAGGAAATGTAAATGTTTCCAATGGCCTACTCATAAAATCCCAACTCTATCAAAAGCTTTCTTTGCATCAAGACCTACCAACAACAGAGGTATTTTCTTACATTCAGATTTCCTCTGGATCATCATCGTTCTATTGATGTTGTCAAATGTTTGTCTAAAGTACACAAAACCAAACTGATCCATGTCAAACAAATTTGGCAACACTTTGCATTCTTTTATCTAGCATAGACATAAACACTTTATAATTATGGTTTACAATTTAAATGCGTCTACGTGAAGCTGGGTCTAAAGGATCTTTGCCATCTTCAGGTAACATAGCCACCACAGATTTTTTATGTTGGTACTTCCCCTCCTTTTAATATATCGTTAAACAAAATCCTCCAGATCTTTATCACATCCTTCTAATTTCCAAGCTTCCATAGGAATATCATCTGTTCCTGGAGACTTTCCTGAAGATTGATTATACATCACTGTTTTTATCTAATCACCTCCTACCTTAACTATTAGTCTTTGAGCCTCACCTACCTCTAACCTGGGCATAATTCAGACTTCCATAAATATGTCCATTTATACTCTTTCTTGATCTCCATTGTTCTCTGCTTTATACAAATGTTCATAAAATTTCAAGAATATCTGTAAAACCTTTACATGATTGCTAGTTATTTTTCTTGTTATACATTCCCTTAGTTTGGTGAGAACCCCCTCAATGTAGTGTTACCTAAGTTATTGTGCTAAAAGGTTTTGTGCTCTGGACTTGTTATCAAAATATTTGCTTAACTGCACTCTTTCTAAACTCATGCATATAATCCAGATGGTCTCTTATTTTCTGTTTAGCACTATGCATTTGCTCCCCCTCCTGTTCTGTGAGATTCCCCTTATTCTGCAATACTTTAACCTTTATCAACCCCTGGAATCATATCTTTTTCTCTTTTATTTTGATCCTATTTTTAAACTCCATTTTCATTTTATCCCAGTCACTGGATATAACCTCTGAAGATATTTCTATCTTTCCTAATAACTTAATTTCCACTACCCATTCTTTAAATTCCTCTCTTTTAAAGGTATGTGGGAAAGCACCAGTGTCTTATTTTTACCTCTTTACTCTGCATTTTTATCTTATTTTTTTATCGGTGCTTGATCAGAAATAGCTATTGAATGTGTGTTGAAGCATTCAATTAAATGTATATATTCCTGTGAAATGCAACTTCTATCTAGTCTAGCCCAGTTATTGTACCTTGGGGAAATAATATGTAAATTGTGTCTGAGTTTCTTCTACTAAATTCATATCTTCCATACCAAATATTTTCATAAATTTCTTCAGAAATCTATCCTATTTTGTTATATTGTCACTTCTAGGTCCCCTGATACATCCTCACTATTGCAAATCATATTTCTGTTCTCACCTCTAAATAATATTCCGTGCCGAAAGCTGATTATTTTATTTATTTATTTATTTTACATTTGTTGACCGGGCTAGTCTAACTGGATATATGTCCATTTTCAGTAGAGGCCCGGGGAGAAAAGCTCCACATAAAACAGATAAACACACAGAGCATTAAAAATTCAGTTACAGAACATTAAACCTCAGATACAGATAGCTTGTCAGACAAAAATAGGTGTTTAAGGTAATTTAGCAAACATGATGGAAAAGAAAAACAGAACAAAAATAAGATAAGATAATCCTTTGTACTTTTTTTTTTCCCTAAAATGTTTTTAAGCTCCATAATAGTAGGTTTTGGTAGAATATAAATACATGCCATTGTAATCCTCTTCCCTTTCCAATTGCCTCTTGCTACCACAAATCTATAGTTTTTCACTTTTTTCTTTTCCTCACCTATCAACATTGGAGCCCCTGTTGCAATTAGTATAATTACTCCCCTTTTGCTCTGTCCCTCATATTCTGCTGAATATATATTCTGAAATCCTTTCTTTGTCAAATTCACATGCTCATTTCTTTTCAACTGTGTCTCCTGTATCATTGCTATTTGCACTCTGCAGTTCTTAATATAATTCATTAATCTTTCCTTTTTATCTATACCTGCAAGGCCATCCACATTCCAGGATATTATGGACAGCATGGCCATCTCATATATATATATATATATATATATATATATATATATATATATATATATATATATGGGTCTACTTCAAATGAGCGAAAGCTCACAGTATTGAATCCCACATCATTGAGACCAATTTGCTGAAAACGCAAAACATTGAACCTACACAGCATCGAACCTTGGAACATCGAAACGAGGTTACTGATGTGTAGTCAGTAGCAGCAGTGATAGCATACCTGTAAATGTGTCCTTTTCTTCATGGTAGTGTGATCTTGGAGTTGGTATATTTATAATTTATGGGGGTGGGGGTGGAACCCCTGACATGGGAGGTAGAGGGGGGCTTGCCCCCTGCAAATACAGTGTTATATAATTATTATTGTGTTTTAATTATTTCTTGGAGGTTTGTTCCTTTAAGGTGGTTTGGCATTATGGGTAGAGTAAGTTGTGGATATTGAGCATGCGGTGTAGGGTGAGTTATTTATTAGTTTTGGTTAATGGAAAGTGTTTGCTGATGTTTTATTATATTTTTAATTGGTTAATTTGTTAGGGATAACTAGAGAGTTGGTTTTGATGTTCCAAGGTTCAATGTTGTGTAGTTTCAATGTTCGGCAAATTGATCTTGATGATTTTGGATTTGATATTGTGAACTTTCGCTCATTTGCTCATTTGAAGTAGATATATATATATATATATATATATATATATATATATATATATAGACATATATATATATATATATATATATATATATATATATATATATATCAATGTATGTATATATACATTTAACACTCAACCTAAAAGAACACTAAGAAAGACACTAGAAAGTTCTATAAAATTACACACCAAAATGCTATGATATGGAAACTCTGTTAAGTAACCTAACTAAATTCCTAATACTAAATTCTAAATATTAAATACTATAAGCTAACTGCTAAACTTAAGGGAGGAAATAAATGGAAATAATCATTCAGTTATCATGAAAAAAGGAGGCTCTCTTGGCAAACATGTCTGGTTTGGCAGACAGTGTGATCTGGGATGTCAGAAAGGAGAGGGGGGTTGTGGGTAGGGAAGGAGTCAGAGCTCTCAGATCCAATACTCTGGTATAAGATACCGAGGTCAGATCCAACCATATCCGACATCCCACATGTTGAATAAGATAAAAATAGACATCTGATCCATTTTTCATAGCTCAGAAGGAATAGAAAGGTTGCAGTAATGAAAATCACTTTCTAATAGCAGAGTCACATCTAACCAGTGGAATTAAACAGCTAACTTTCATGAAATAAGTATAAATTGCAGGTTTTGATAAATCTGGTGTAAACTCCAAAGCATTCTAGGCATCAAAGACAGCAAGAATGCAGATTCTAAACAAAGAATTGCTATATAAAGCAAATTAGCTTACCTCCAACTGCAGCTCAGTGTCTGGTATCACTGGGTGAAGGTCCTTTTTAATATTTTTGCTAGCAAAGGCACTGGTATCACCAAACAAATAACAAAAAACAACTTTTAACAGTAGGATCAAACCAAGCAAAGAAAACATAATTAAATTACAAACTAGAGAAGCAACTAATTTATGAGCAACTATGAATCTGAATTAAATCTGTAAAACAAACTAGGTTATGAAGACAGAAATGGGAATTATGAATAAATAATTAACATTTAATGCAAGAGGATCTCTCTTTTTACATATAATTTTTATGATTCCAGTCTTTTATCAAATCCGAGTAATCCACTACTGTTATGAATTTTTTCTTAAAAAAAAAAGAAAAAAAGAATGTAGATTTGATCCCTGTTTTACTTTATGCTCATTGAAGACTGTAATTATTCTAAACAGTGGTGTGTTAATATTTGATCAAAATGTTGGAATTAATTTATCTGCAAACTATTTTAAGGTTAGTTTACATAAAAATACTTTGACAAAAAGTATTTAAAGTGAACTGATGGACAAAACTTATGGTGCAGTTATATGTACATACATTTTTTGGACTGAATTCACTGAAGGTAAACTAGAATATGCTGTTCATTTCTACACATAGCCAAAAAAAGTGTGGCGTAAACAGGCATATCCTTGTAGAAGAAAATAAATTCCCTGGAAAAACATGAAAGCAAAATGTTCATACATGTTTCTTCATAGTTACTTTTTTCTATTCAATATCAGCAATTTAAAATTTTCCAACTCATTGTTTTGGACTTGCAGACTCAGTAGTCTTCAAACAGTTACTCGTAAAGAAAACATGCAGACTAATAGTTATAGCCCATAGAACATAACTACGAGTTGAAGGAAGATGTTAGCTCTAGGAAATACTTTTGAATAGTTCATCTTGTACACAGTGGCAATCTGACAGACCAAAAATCAGGAAATCCGGTTTTAACTAAAGTAGATTCTAAGTAGTGAAAACATACTCAAAGAGTTAACTATTACAATGCAAGCAAGCAACTAAAAGCCAATGAACACAGTTGTAGTTGCAATGTAAAGAAACATCGGTATTAGTGAGAAGATGGTAAGAAATTATTAGAACTTTTTTAAATAGAAAATAGTCTTAGAGAAAAGTTAGGATGGCTCAAGTTTAATCAGGAAATATAACTTAAAAAAACATGGGGTTTCAGTTATTTATTTAAATGTGAAATTTAAATGTATACCTCGTCTTAAAAAATGTTCTAAATAACAAATGTGTTTTTATATGCATTTTATGAGCTTTGAAGATGGAAGGGCATTTTCTCAAGCCCTTAGTATGCTGAAATTATACATTTGCTCTGTGTAAGAGTCTGTGATACAGGAAGTCAAGAATAAATCAAAAAGAGCAGAAGAGGCAGAATTATGTCTTATAAAATTTGCACTAACTAAACAACTGACTGAAAGAGTGCAATGAAACTTCCTGTTGATGTAACTTTCTTCCCACTGCCTTATTTTTTGTATAATGTAATTCTTGAGCAAACCCCTTAACCAGGCTAAAAGGTAAAAGCTGTTTTTGAAAACGTGTGGCTTATAGGCATTTTACAGAGTGAAAATATGAAAGAAGGAAAGAGAAAGAATACTGTCTGGCAGCCATTTCAGGCTATGTATGTTTTGTACGAGCTACAGTGGTATAACTCATAGGTGAACTCCGAGACAGCTACTGTTACAATAATCTTGAAAATTATGCACTTTACAATAATTGATACTAAAAATATTCTCAATTATATCCTCATGTATAGTAGCTGGGACTGTTGGCCTGCCTCAGTATCAAAGGAGGACATACAATAACTATATATATTATATAATTGAGTTTACAGAAACTAGAAATTCCAAAAACCTGAAATTAAAAAAAAAAAATCTACGTTTTTGAAGGGGCTCAACCCCCCCTGCACCCACTAACCCTCCCTTGCAAATTAAACATACCAACTCTGAGATCACACTACAGCGGGGAAAAGGATAAAGTCCCCATCAAAGCTCTTCTCTGTAGATCATGGTATGGTGGAAATTGGGGAGTTTACCCTTTTCCCCACTGTAGTGCAATCTTGGAATTGGTTGCCCTCCTGAAAAACATATATATATTTTTTTAATTTCAGGGTTTTTTTTATTGTCTTGACCCTATGAATTTCAAGTTTCAGAAAACCTCATGATATAATATAAATATATATATATATATATATATATATATATATATATATATATATATATATCCACACATACATCATCAACCCTATTTTATCCATTTTCTATATGGGGTCAAGCTGTCACATCTACTGTTGCCATCTATTTTGATTCGGTGACCCTCTACTACCTTCTTTGATGGTGATGCGTCACAGGTCTTCACTCATGCAATCCATCTCTTTGCTATACATCCCCATTTCCTCTTGCCTTTTTCCTGTTTTTTTCCAAATCTTCTTAACCAAATTGTCTTCAGTTTTTCTGCATATGTGCTCAACCGCTGTAATCTGTTCTTTTTAACCTCTTCTGCAATTGGTGCTACTTTGCCTTCTGCTATGATGTCATCATTTCTTCATTGGCCCCTCAGAGTGCATTCTATCACATGCTTCTGGCACTTTGTCTGCATCACTTCCAGCTTCCTCAGCTGCTATGCCTTCACTTCCCAGGTTTCTGTATCATACATTACACCACTGCTTTGTATACCTTACTTTTCAGCCCCTGATAGTCTGTGCCAGTTGGCTGTAGCTCCTCTAATTTGAGATTTGCTCTCCTCATTCATAGTTCCCCTTCTCACTCAGCAACCCCAGTTACTCAAAAGCTGTTAACCTCTTCCACTATTGTCCCTTCAACCTCAGCTTTTAGCATCTTCTGCTTTCCCCCTTTTGCTACCATAATGTGTCTTGTCTGTAATCAGTTTCATTCCATGTGCTTTCAGTTTTGCATTCCATTCCACTTTCATTTGCTGAAGTTATTGCTCAGAATCTGTTTGTAATGCCATATCTTTTGCATATGGCAACTTTTTTGACCTGTCCCCTTCAACCCATTTGCTAATGTAGTCCATCACCAATATGAACAGCCGTGGACTCAGAGGTGAATCTGATATACCCCCACTACTACTAAGAACCTCTCTGTGAGTCCAAACACTGTTTTTTCTTGTGCCACTGGGTCCCTGTACATAGCATGCACAACAAGCCATTGCATGACTGGGACCTTGTCATATGTTTTCTCCATTAGGTCAGTTATGCTGCATCCTGACCTGAATCTGAACTGCCCATCTCCCATCATACTTTTTACTGTTTTGCATATTCGTTTATTAGGCATGCTCTCCAGATTTTTCATACAGATTTTTAGGACTTTGATACTGCTATACTACCCACAGTTGTGAATGTCCTACCAAAAGAATGCTTTTTCTCCAATCATCTGGGATATGCCTTTCAATCCATACTATACTGAGTACCCCTGGGAGCCATTTCTCCCCTAACTAATCCAACAATTGATCATACCTGCCATGACCTCATCTGAACCTGCTGCTTCTCATGACTTTATTTTCATTAGTGCTGTTTTTACTTACTATACTGTGAGCTATTTTTCATCTCTCATTGCAGGTTGTTTATGAGGCAGTACAGGTTCTGTGGTGTTTTTCATCTCTCACCACAAGCTGTGTATTGGACAGTACAGATTCTGTGGGGTTTTTCATCTTTCATCATAGACCTTGTATGGGGCAGTACAGTTTCTGTGGCGTTTTTCATCTCTCATCGCAAGCTGTGTATTGGACAGTACAGATTCTGTGGGGGGGGGGGTTCTTCATTCAGAAGCTACTGGAACTAATCTTTCCATCTGTTGTTGATGCCCTTTGGGCTGGTAAGCAGGTTGCTGCTGGCATCCCTTTTGAATGGTGTCTGACGTCTATCTTCTTTATCTCGCTGTTTTTGCCTTTCAGCCTGATAGACTTTTTGTGCCATATGCCAAGTCACTTTTTTGACTCTGATGGAATGTCTGTGATGCCTTGTTCTTTGCTATTATGTCTGCTCTCTTACCCTCTTTATTAGACAGCCAGTATTCCATATTAGCCTGCTCCATCTTTTCCATCTCCAACTCTTTCCAGCACTCCTTCTTTCTTTTGGAAACTTCTTGGACACCTATATTCCACAATCTGCTTTCCTTATGTTCTTTATTTTCATACTTGGTTCATCCACATATCATCCCTATAAATCTCACATGTGCTGTTTTGAGAAGCTGTCCTTCTTTGAATCCACCTATTCCCTGAAGTGCTAGATCCCTGCGTATTTACATGAAGTTATGGTTTCACTCCAGTCAACTTCCAGTTCTTCAGTCTGCCCTACTTTTTGTTGCCTTAGAGTCTTCTCTGACCACTGTTTGAGCTCATTTTAGAGACTACATGGAGTTTTGGCACAACTCTTCCTCTTGATAGGCATCACTGAGAGTCTGTGCTGCCACCCACAGTTCCTTATAATTTTGCATGAGTTTGAGGGGGGGGGGACACACAGCATGCTTTTGTGATTACTGTAGGTAAGATACATTATAAGTGCAGTTGTATGTATTTGTTTTTTAGGTATGATTCATAGATGAAAACCCAGACTGACACATATTTTTTGACACAAAGGAGATGGTATTACTGGTTTATAATCAAGTTAAAGAATTGTTAAAAAATAAAAAATCACATTTATTTATTCATCCATCCATTCATTCTTGCAATAGACATAGACAATGTGTGTGATGAATACAAAATACAAAAGTCTGGGTTTGACATATTAAATATCTTGTCATACAAGAACAGGAATTTAGTTTTATGATAACGTGCAAATAAACTGCTTATCACCACCCTATAATCATGTCAAGCCTTCTGTCCAATTAAGACCTCTACCTGCCTCATTGAAAAATAAAAACAACATACTTCACATACAAAAACAAGTGCTAAAACCCCCATAAAAATACTAGTCCCACCTAAATCAAGATAGCTAATCTGAAAATTTGATTACCAACCATATTAAATAACTGCATGCTAACTAAAACATGCAACTAGACAAAAAATTGGAAGATCTTAATCTACCAAAAAAGCACTAGAAATGTATTAAAAAAGAGAATTTTACCTCTCATCTAGAAAGTCAGCCATGAGACAGCACGCTCATAAAAGCTATATTACATGTAGAAAATCCTGTTTAATAAATGGTGTACATAATTACTGCATCTCATTGAAGGGAATGGAAAACAGTAGTCCAAACTAAATGGAAAAAGAAAAATATATAATACATTGAATATAAGAGCTCTTACTTGTGCGATATTTGATATATGAAATACCTTGCACTGTAAGATGAGGGATCTCAGTTTGTGACTCATGGCTTCACCACTCATCACAAAACATGTTTCCTAAACCTACGGTAGAAGATATTTTATAAATCATATGCTAGACCTATGTATCCCCTATGTATATACTTGTATGCATACATATTTACATCAATATTTATGTATCTATATTCATGTCTGTATCTCTCTCTCTCTCTCTCTTCTCTCATTCTCTGTATGCATACCTCTCAACCTCTTAGTACAAGAAATCTGGACAAGACCTAAAATAAAGGTGGGATACAGGCACAAAAATTGGGACAAATTTTAAATATTGTTCTTATAAACTTTGAAAGTTGCCAGAATAACAGAATATGTAATAGCATGCTTTTTCTGAAGGATATGAAGTCTGAACCTAATATGTTTGTCATTATTTAGTGGCTTTAATCCTCAGGGAGTTGCCCACAAAACACAAAATTTATGAGGAAAAGGCCAAAAATAGGAGTCAAAAATCTGGAAATTCTGTGAAAATCTGGACAGTTGAGAGGTTTGTTTATATGTATTATTCATCAGTCATCTTACAAAGAGGAAGTATTCAGTTGAAAAATAACGACAACCACACAAAAATATTTTTTTTGGACAGCACCCCACTAATCTTGCTATTCAATATATTAACTCCAGGACTGCACAATCATAGGGAGATGATCCTTAACATCCTTAACCATACTGTTCACCAGTCCGGTACAAAGCCGATATTTACATACGCATGCATAATTAATATTGCTGTGTTGAGACAGAAATTAAAAATAACAGGAACTTCAAAACTGTGGTCTGTGACTTGTCTCTTTCTCCAGTGTGCAGTAACCTGGTACTGACAGTTATGAAAAATGTAAAGAGGACATTTTTAAGCTTGAAAAAATTACTCTAAAATTAGTGTCGCTTCAACTGGAAGTCTTTTATTTACAAGAAAATATAAGGTTGAAATGTGTTCCACTTGGTTTAAGATTATCCAAGTTCCCGAATTGTGTCTCACAGGGTGACAATTTATTTGTCAAACTGGTTGAATTGTTTAACAACACAGGTCTACTTTTTATGCAGATGTTAGTAGATCATTATTCAACGGAGATTATTGCACTTCGGAAACAATTGGAATTATTAGATGCAAGTATAAGATCTTTAGATGCTTTCAATGATTTTGCTTCTTTGTATTTAGGTTTAGAAGCCAAGGTTAATAGACACAGAGTGTCGGTAGTGACTAAGAAACAAGGCAAATTGTGGAGAGATATTGCGGCGTATGCTTCGAAAAAGCCTATATAGTCAACACTGGTCATAAAAATTACTGACAACATTTGACTACAGTTGATTCAGTTCAAACAAATAACATTAAAGATGACACAAGTGGTAATAGTACTGTTTCTAATAATAATGACATTGTTTCAAACAAAACTAAGCATGATGCTAATAACATTAACAAGACAGTTGTGTCCAACAACACTCCGTCGGTATTAAATACAGTTGACACAAATACTACTGGCCCTTTTCTGGTAGACAGTTCAGGGAACAAAAAGACTCCAAAATGGTCAAACAAGGTGCAAACCAGGAACAAGGGCAGGAACAAAGGAAAGAAAAAATATTAGATTTTTCCATCAATATTATGAACTTGACTGACACTGTTTTATCTGCAGATATGATTTCTGTTTTACAAAAAGGGTTTTCTTTTATTCCTTCCAATTCGGTAAATTTACCACAACTTATAGTAGATTTCAAATTGTACTGTAGAAAGTTAAATTTGAAATATATTTTTGATGGTATAAATGTTTCTGATACATCACAGCATTGTGCCAGAAAGAGAAGTTCATATAATCCTCTGCTTAATCCTACTTTATCTGTTTTTGGTAAAATGTGTGAGCAAGATTTTAGAAAAATAAATGGTTCATCACATTTTGGGTCCAACCTTAATGAAGGTGAAGTACAAGCACTTCATTTTTTGGCCAATAATAAAAATTGGCGTGTTATGAAGGCTGACAAAGGTGGGACTATAGTTGTGATGAATTCCATTGATTACATCAAAGCTATTCAGACATTATTGACTGATGAGACTTGTTATAGGCAAGTTAGTGTGAATGTTGTACTTGAAAGTTTTTCTAAACTTGACGCTTGCCTATTTGATCTGTTCAATGAAGGCTATTTTGATTTTTCGGTTTACACTTTCTTATATACAGATTATCCTAAGATAGCTACTTTATTTGGCATTCCCAAAGTGCATAAACAGGGTGATCAACTTCCTTTTAGACTTATTGTTTCAGCTGGTTATTCTAAAACTGAAAATATTTCAGTATGGTTAGATGATATTTTAAATCCAGTTGTACAACAATCTGAATTCTATCTCCGTGACTCATGGCACCTCTTGGAACTTTTAAATAAGATTGAATTTGATAATAGCGAGGTTGTTTTTGCTTCCTTAGATGTGGTCTCTCTTTATACTAGTATAGACCAAAGGTTGGGTATTGAATATATGAGAGAACATCTGAGCAAGCAGGTTAATTTTGACAACACTATGATTTATACATGTTGTACTTTGATGGAATTTGTATTAAACAACAATTTTTTCAAATTTGAAGGAAAATTATTCCAACAAACATCAGGGGTTGCCATGGGTGCACGTGTGGCACCAAGTTTTGCAAATCTTGTTATGATTACATAGGAAAACATGATTTGGTGATGCACCATTTGGCCAAACATATTAAATTTTATAGGCGGTATATTGATGATTTGATTTTTTTGTGGAGTGGTGATTTTGATTCATTTTCATCCTTTTTAAATGATATGAATTCCACTACTGCCTTTTTAAAGTTTACTATGGGAGAGTTTGGTACAAGTATTAATTTTTTGGATTTACATTTGACTATTAATCATTGTGATTTTAGTTTTCATAGTAGCATATACAGAAAGTCCACTTTTGTCAACCAGTATTTACATTTTGACAGTTTACACCCTTCACACATGAAACGTGGTGTAGTGAAGGGTCAGTTTATTCGGTTAAGTTGGTTGACAAGTGGTGATGATATTTTTTTAGATGAAAGTGTTAAACTAAGACAGTTTTTCCTTGACAGGGGATATACAAATGATTGGTTAAATAGGATTATGGAAGAGGTTTCTGCTTTAAGCCAGAATAAAGCATGTCCTATTTTGAAACATGCAAAGGCAACTGTTGTAAACAGTGTTGATTCTTTAGTGAAGAGTGTCAACAAATATAGTTTATCTTTTGTTCTGCCTATTACTAATGAAATGGCAATTATCAAAAACATCATTATTGATAATTGAAAGGTTATTTTAGGCAACAGTGATTTAGCCAGTATTATAGGGAATAGTCCGATTTTTACTTATAAAAAAGTGACCAATATAAGGATGATTTTAGAGAGGGGCAGTAGGAATTGTGTGCCCACTTGTAAGTTAGTGTTGGGCACCTTCCCTTGTTTAGCTTGTAAACAGTGCAGGTTTATTAGTGGCACTTCTGATATTAAGTTGAAGCACGACAACAGGACCATCAAGATAAAGGGGCATTATAATTGTAAGACTACTAATATAGTGTACATAGCGCAATGTGTCTCATGTGAACATTTTTATATTGGTAAGACTATTCGTGCTTTAAATAAGCGTATTTATGAGCACAATTTGGCTATCCAGAAAAAAGATATTTCAAATGCTTTGGCTAAGCATTCTTTACATTGTCCTTTGTTCAAGAAGTTCACTTTTTCTATTTTGGAAAGAGTTGATAATTCTTTATTTAGTGGAGACTTTAAAACTATTTTAGAGTATAAAGAAGCAATTTGGCAAAGTTTGTTAAATGCTGACCAATCACCTGGTTTGAATGATATGATAAGTATAAAATGTTTTTACAGTTACAAAGATATTAAGTGTATATATATATATATATATATATATATATATATATATATATATATATATATATATATATTATGTGTAAACATTTTATTTTATTTTACTTTACATTTTACTTCATTCATTATTTTTCATGTGCTTTTCAAAAGATTATTTATCGTTTGACTTTTATTTTGTGACACTACACTTTATTGTCAATTAATGAAATTATGATTTCATTGGTTGTTTGTTTCATGTGATTCATTCAAATATGGTATTTAAATAGGTGTATTGTCTTATGGGTGCAATTCTGATGAAGTTCAGTAAAATAAATTGAATGAAAATGTCAAAGAAGCAGATTGGGCTGTCCGTTTCCTTACTACCAGCAGTTTTTTTATGTGGTTCAACTTTGAAAGTTGCCAGAATAAAAGAATATGTAATAGCATGCTTTTTCTGAAGGATATGAAGTCTGAACCTAATATGTTTGTCATTATTTAGTGGCTTTAATCCTCAGGGAGTTGCCCACAAAACACAAAATTTATGAGGCAAAGGCCAAAAATAGGAGTCAAAAATCTGGAAATTCTGTGAAAATCTGGACAGTTGAGAGGTTTGTTTATATATATTATTCATCAGTCATCTTACAAAGAGGAAGTATTCAGTTGAAAAATAATGACA
Organism: Protopterus annectens; assembly: GCF_019279795.1. Lineage (NCBI taxonomy): Eukaryota > Metazoa > Chordata > Ceratodontiformes > Protopteridae > Protopterus > Protopterus annectens. The sequence continues at coordinate 1,993,735,838 of NC_056741.1, forward strand.
ACCACACAAAAATATTTTTTTTGGACAGCACCCCACTAATCTTGCTATTCAATATATTAACTCTAGGACTGCACAATCATAGGGAGATGATCCTTAACATCCTTAACCATACTGTTCACCAGTCCGGTACAAAGCCGATATTTACATACGCATGCATAATTAATATTGCTGTGTTGAGACTGAAATTAAAAATGACAGGAACTTCAAAACTGTGGTCTGTGACTTGTCTCTTTATCCAGTGTGCAGTAACCTTGAGGTACTGCATGTGGAAGCAGAGAGTGATACTTGCAGCATGAGCCTGTCCAAACAATGGTGCAGTAGCAACACTAGGAATCCACAGTCAAAAAAGAAACAAAAATAGTGACTGCAACTACTCATTCAGAAAGTGATCCCACAAAAAGAAAAAAAAATCTTCTTTTAGCCCTTGATATGAAAAATACTGCTGTTACATTCTTTCTGTACCATGAATGAGTTTCTACATTGCAAAGTTATGAGTAAAATGCTTAAAAATTACCAAATATATGAAATTAAACTATTGCCAAGTTCTTTCTTTAATGCTTCTCAACAGATTTGCCCAAATGTTTAGTATCATCTTTATATGACTCTGCCTTATGACTCAACAAGATAGCATTTTTCACCTCCTCACTAGAAGGTCAGTTTGCGTAGCAACTACAAAAATCAGCCTTCATGACATGCACAATCTACCTACCTCATGATTTAGGGTCTGTAGATACCTATGCACATTTGGGACAAGAATATTTGAAATGGCCTACTGGTGGCCTGGCGCTGAAACAACTGTTGAAATGCATGAAAAATAAAATCAAGGCCTATGTTTACTATAGCACTTTCATTGGTTTGTGGCCAGTGCTCAACAAGTAAAACCATATTGTAGTTCCGAGGAAGATAGATCCAATTCTGCTGTGGTATAAATCTGGGCTGAAAGCAGGTGGGTATGCAGAGTGAAAGTAGTTAAGATGGAAGGGCAACTATTTTCTTTTTTAATGAAATATATAAAGATGGTAATATTTCATTAATTAGAGCATGAGTGTATGATGATGGATTCTGTACCTATTTAGTAAAATTATAAATAGTACTTAGGTTCATAGGTTCATAGGTTCATACTAGGCTATCTGCCCTAGGGCATTTATAAGCCTAGCCAGAATGTGTTTGGCTTTCGCCACCCATTTTAAATTTATTTTGCTATGCCCTTTTTTGAGGTTAGTATACTGTGTCTCTGTCTAACAGTGACACAGAAGTGATACCCGGGGTAAACCTATGATCTCCCATCCACTCATCAAGATTCCTCTTGAAGAGAGTCAATGAGGGACTCTGCCTAACCTGGACTGGGATTTCATTCCAGAGTGAAGGGAGCCTCTGGGTTATGAATCTGTCCCTCCAGCATGTCCTATTTATTTCAGTGCTGAGGTTCAAGTCTCTCGAGCGCGTAGCTCGATGGGATTTGGATTTTCTGAGGTGCAGCATGTCCATTAATTCCAGGTTGGACATGGCTTTATACGTCAGGCACAGATCGCCTCTGAACAGGCGGTATGCCATTGAGTAGAGCTGGAGTTTCTTTAACCGGGCAGCATATGGCATCTGTTTGAGCCCTTTGATCCTCTTGGTGAGGTACTTTTGGGGTCTTTCCAGTTGCTGCAGGTGTCTGGTAAGGTACATCCCAAAAGGGGCATTGTACTCAATTATGGGCCTGATGAGGGATGAGTAAAGAGGCATGATGACCTCCCCTGATCTAGATGTGAATCCCTTCATGATTAGGTGGGCTATATAAAATGTTTTTCTAACCACTTTGGCCACGTGGTTGTCAAATGAGAGATTGCTATCAACTTGGGTCCCCAGGTCCCTAATTACTTCTTCTGTACTTAATGGATTACAACCTATGTGGTAATTTGTGGGCACTTTGTTTTTGCCAAAGGGGATGACTGTACACTTTTTGGCATTTAGCTTGAGGCCATGGCTCTGGCACCAGTTGTCTGTTTCTATGAGGCCCTTTTGGAGGATGCTTGTGTCAGCTGGAGAGTCGACTATGGCGCCTAGTTTGCAGTCATCTGCGAACTTGGTCAGCCACAGTCCTTCCGTGTTGGCCTGTACCTCCAAGAAATATATCCGAACAAGAGAGGTCCCAGGACTGAGCCTTGTGGGACACCACTTGTAACTGGTTTGGAGTCTGCCATGGCTCCAGCAATTCAAACCATGTGGGTTCTGTCCTTGAGCCAGTTTGCAATCCATCTAGTAACATAGGGGTTTATATTTAAGCTGGTGAGCTTATCTATAATGCCCGAGTGGGGTATTGTATCGAAGGCTTTTGCGAGGTCCAGGTAGGCTGTGTGGACCACCTTCCCCTCGTCAATGGCCTTGGTGACTGTTTCAAAGAAATCAACCAGGTTTAAGAGGCAGGATCTGCCCTTAACAAAGCCGAACTGGGTAGGATCCAGTGTCTGTAGGTCCCCAATATCTTTATTTATGAGGTCCATGATGATCCTTTCCATAGCTTTGCAGACCAAGCTAGTCAGGCTTATGGGGCGATAGTTTCCAGGATCCTTTGAGGCACCACCTTTATGGAGAGGGACCACTGTTGCTGTACGCCACTCTTTGGGCACATATCCTGTAGTAAGGCTGAGATTGAACAGTAGTTTTATGTTTGGGTTTAGCTCTTCTTGGAGTTCATGTAGGACGCAGCCCAAGACACTGTCTGGTCCCATTGATGCTGTGTTTTTTGCTTTGGAGAGGGCGGCTCTTACCTGAGCATCTGAGATGTCAGGGGGGGCAGCACGCTGTTGGGATAGATATTTGCCCTTTTGGTGGGGAGGGGGGGAGAAGTTTGCGCTGAACCTGTCAGCTAGGATGTTGGCAATGTCTGTGGGTTCGGTGTATTTTTTGTCATTTTGGACTTCTGTAAGGGCCACAGTACACACGTATAATTTCATTATTGCGAAGTACTGTGACCCCAGTGATGACAGAGGATTTAAATGGCAGTACATAGTAATGATTCATGGGATCCAACAGGCAAAATATATAAGCTGTCTGTAGAAACAGCCTATTAAGGATACAGATTTGAATGTACCCCTGGATAACACTCAGGGAATATGAAACTCAAAACACTAAGTGTGGTATAGTACCATATATAAAAGGCTAGCAGTTTTCAAAGTTGCTGCCTATAGACAGCATAATAATCCTTTCTAGCTTAGAAAAGGAAACTGCTAGACTGCCTGTTAAGATATCAAGGCTTGGGGGTGGGGAGTGGAGAAGGAGGGCATCTGTTTTAATACAAAAAAAAACTATTCTACCTGCTGTATAACAAAATGTGCTGGAGAGCTATGGGATCTGCCAAGGATGGGGAATGCAGTAGAGACACTGTTAAAAGAGGCCTAGCTGTAAAAATAACTTTGTATACAACTTCTGAACAAGGAAAGAACAGCTCACTAACAAGAGACATTCTTAGTGCAATTCTCAAAGAAAATGTTGGAGCCAAACACAGCCAATACAAGAAGAACACCAAAGAATATGAGGATAAGGAAAGAAGTTCTAGTGGAAGGGTGATCTGAGCAATACAGGTTTGGCATAACACAAATAGTGGAAGAAGGTTAGGAACCTGAAGTGTGCAAAGTGCTAATGTAATAGGTAGAACAATAAATGTTACTAAACAATAACCACAACAGGCAGGAAGGAGAACATTAGGAACCTATACTGTGGAAAGCGCTGATGTAATAGGTAGAACAACAAATGTTACTAAACAATAACCACAACAGGCAGGAGAAATTTAGGAACCTATACTGTGGAAAGTGCTGATATAATAGGTAGAACAACAAATGTTACTAAACAATAACCACAACAGGCAGGAGAACATTAGGAACCTATACTGTGGAAAGTGCTGATATAATAAGTAGAACAACAAATGTTACTAAGCAATAACCACAACAGGCAGGAGAACATTAGGAACCTGTACTGTGGAAAGTGCTGATGTAATAGGTAGAACAACCATGGTTACTAAACGATAACCACAACAAGGAGGAGAAGGTTAGGAACCTATACTATACTATGTGCTGATGTAATAGGTAGAACAACCATGGTTACCAAATGATAACCATAATAGACAGAAGGTTATACTGTCCAAAGCACTGATATAATAGGTAGAACAACAAATGTTACTAAACAATAACCGCAACAGGCAGGAAAACATTAGGAACCTATACTGTGGAAAGTGCTGATATAGTAGGTAGAACAACCATGGTTACTAAACCATAACCACAAATGGGAGGAGAAGGTTAGGAACCTATACTGTACTATGTGCTGATGTAATAGGTAGAACAACCGTGGTTATTAAATGATCAAAACAAGCAGAATTGAGTGTGATTCTTTATCCAAGACTAATAAACTATATTAATTCAGGGTGAATTTGGGGAAGCAGAGACATTTTAAATAAGTTTAATTTTCTTTCACTCACTTTTTTAAGGAACTGATGTTTCATACTGAATGAGATCTGCAGGTCTGCATTAACAGCCTCAGACCAAAGACAACAGTAGGAAGTGATAGTTTTAAGGAAAGGGGAACCGATGAAAAGGTAAATGCATATACATGTTAAAACCCACTCCCCTAGTATGAACCACTGAACCATTTTTGACTGTAGCGTATACTAGTTATGAGATTTAAATTTTCTGCTTATAACAACCATGACTCTAAGGAATAGGATCTGTTAGCTTTGCCAGGAAACCTGGCAGCACATTCAAAACCACAAAGCAACATATTCAGAGACCAGATGTAATACTTTGATCCAAACCTTCAGTCACTCCTGCCACCTGGATTATGCATTCAGTACAATGATGTAACATACGCACAGTTTATAAATGTCAGAATCGGTTTTAAGTACTTCCTTATTTTTCTGGCAGATTGAATCTGGCTCAGGACACAGGGTCAGTAAAGTGGAACTAAGTAATGGCAGTCAAGGACCTGCTTCTGGGACATGTCTGACTCTGACCTGCAGTGCCCCAGTATTATTTTTTAATCATCATCTCTCTTATATGCATTTAGATGGAGTCTGAAAATGTAAAGACGGATTTGCCATTGATGCTCCCAAGCTATGAAACTAGTACTTTTGCAATCTACTAGTAATACTAATAGCATTCATTATATACTGCAGCACAATGTACAGAAGATATGAATCTTTACAGTCACTACAAGTCGAGAACAATGTTCATCTTGTACCTGGATACATGTTGCATGTAACAGATACATTGTTTCATCCTGATCCTTTGGAAAATGCTACTCATCCAACATTCCAGTAATCTCTTTATCCTTCTTATGGGTAAGAGGTTGATCCTTGTCAATGAGTTTCTTACATTCTCTTATTCCTGACTATCTCTCTCACCTCCACCAGGGAGCTCACTCCACCATGTGTGTCTCTGAATTGCATTCATATGGCCTGTGAGAGGTGAGTCGGCAACAACCCTTCACTCCTGTCCCCCATCTTATTTGGTTCCGCTAGTCCTGTGGCCACTAAATAGGTTCATAGGTTCATAGGTGTGTACTAGGCTAATAGCCCTGGAGCCTTTACAAGCCTAACTCATAGGATTACCCTGGCATCGTGCCACCCAACATTAGTTCCCAGTACCTCTGTTGGGTGGAGCCACTGGTGTGATCCCGGGGGTAAATTTTCTATTTCCCATCCACTCATCAAGATTTCTCTTGAAGAGGGCCAGTGAGGTGCTCTGTTTGACATGTATGGGAAGTCTATTCCATAGCATGGGCAAACTCTGGGTTATGAACCTGTCCCTCCAGCATGTTCTGTTGATTGTGGTAATGAGATTGAGGTCCATGGAGCATGTGGTTTGGAGGGACTGGGATTTCTTTAGCTGTAGTATTTCTAACAAAGCTGGGTCAGACATATCTTTGTAAGTCAAGCAGACATCACCCCTAAGTAGGCGATATGAGACAGAGAATAGTTGGAGTTTTTTGAGTCTGCTGTTCAGTCCCAGAATAACAACCAAAAGCACAATGGAGTAGAAGGTTAAAATTTATTAACCATAAACCAAGGATTTAGCGCTTTCATAAAAAAACTTCATCAGAATCATCATACACATCCATTTTCCACATTTAAATACCACACCCACAATCACACATCCAGTAAAAATCCCCAGTTAATTAAACATTTAAATCAAACAAATAGGTATATCAAAAAATTAAGTAGTACTAATATATGTATCAAATATCATATAGGAATTAATTGAATGTTAAAATTTAAAATATAATATTAAGAAAACAGAGTGACAAAGCTTTTGAACATTTAAACCTCACAGTGTAATAAACACCACTTAAAGTATAAAAAAAAATTCTAAAAACGTATACTACCTTGCTATTGAAACTCAGGGGCCCCCTCTACACTATGTATGATTTTAATTTTAAAACACAGGTAATGGACAAACATTCATTAAGGCCAGAAGGGACAGTGGCATTGAATCTAAGTTGCCAGCTTAGCTCTCTTGCCTCCAATATATCTTTCCACGGTCCACCCCTAAGATCCTTTTGCACTTGTTCTAGGACAAAAAAGCCAAAGCTATGATCTCTATTTTCACTAACATGTTTGGCCAAGGCATTTTGCATGTCCCCCTTTTTTATGTCCACCCCGTGTTCATACAAACGTTCTCTGAAGTTCCTCTTTGTCTTTCCCACATAAAAATGTTCACATTTCAGACCCTTAGCAAGATAAATGACCCCAATAGAATTACAATTGCTATAGGCCTTGGATCGAATATTATAATGGTTCACCTTGATCCGGTCCCCTTCCAAAACAACCTTACACTGTGTGCAATTCCCACACTTGCATGTTCCCCATTTATTATTGGTAACATAAGGACCATAGTCCATGGTTGCATGTTCCAGGAAGTTTTTTAGGGTTTTTCTTCTCCTAAAACGTACACTGTGAGGTTTAAATGTACAAAAGCTTTGTCACTCTGGTTTCTTAATATTATATTTTATATTTTAACATTCACTTACTGTCAACCTATGTTTCCAGATATTTTATAACACCTTCTGTGTTCAGTAGACTACCATTGATGTGGGAATTCATGAGAACTGAGTTTTTCCCAAAGGGGATGATGACACATTTTTTGGGATTAAGCTTAAGGCCATGGTTCTGACACCAGTTGTTGGTCTCAGTGAGGCCTTTCTGCGGGATGTCAACATCACTTGGTGAGTTAATGATAGCTCCCAGTTTGTAATCTTCTGCAAACTTTGTCAGCCAGAGTCCCTTTGTGTTGGCCTGGACTTCAGCAAAGTAGATACCAATCCGGAGAGGACCCAGGACCGAACCCTGTGGGACTCCACTCATGACTGGTTGGCAGTCTGACTTGGAGTCAGCTGCTTTCACACTGTAGATTCTTTCGGTGAGCCAGTTTGCAACCCACCTAGTGATATAGGGGTTGATGCCCAGCTTAGTGAGTTTTTCTATGATTTCTGAGTGGGGAATGTTATCAAAGGCCTTGGCCAGATCAAGGTAGGCTGCATGAACCACCTTGCCTTCATCCACAGCTCTGGTGACTGACTCAAAGAAGTCGACTAGGTTGAGCAGGCATGATCTACGCTTCACAAAACCAAACTATGTGGGATCCAGAGTTTGGGGATTCCCTATATCCTTGTTTATTAGGTCCATGATGATGCATTCCATAGCTTTGCATATCAGACTCGTCAGGGTAATGGGGCAATAGTTTCAAGGGTCTGTAGTCACTCCTCCTTTGCAGAGATTGATGACTATAGCAGTGTGCCATTTGGTAGGGGCAAAGCCTGAGGTGAGGCTGTGACTGAACAGGGCACACAGGTGTGGTGCCAGTTCACTCTGTAGTTCATGTAGAACACAGCCAAGAATATTGTCAGGTCCCATAGACGCTGTATTCTTGGCCTTGGACAGTGCTGTTTTAACCTGTGCAGCAGTAATACTGGGTGGCTGGCAATCTACTGGTACTGTGATTGGTCCTTTGGGGGGGGGGTAAAGTTGGCACTGAATTTGTTGGCCTGTATATTGGCAATATCTGTTGCCTTGTTATAGGAGGTTCCATTGTGCAGTAGCTTGGAGCAAATATGGGTATTGCTGTGGAGATTCTTTACATAACTACAGAAGGCCTTGTGGTTGTCTTTACTATCTGCTGCAATTCTGTTTTCATAGTTAGCTTTATTTGATGAGGGATCTCAACTTTTTGTTGAGGCTGATAAGGGAGTTTTTTCAGTCTTGGGACTTCACCTTATTCCACATCAGTTTATTCCTTCTGTTGTAGAGTTTGTTTATGGCAGGAGACTACCAGATCGGCTTCCTTTTTTGGAGGAGAGTGTCTTGGTTCTGTTGGGAATGGCGAGATCAATGCATTTGTGTACGTGTTCATACAGTGCATTGGTGTATGATTTGGCAGTCATGCAACTATTCTTCATTTGCATGGTTGCCATGAAGTTAGCCACCTCTGTTTTTAGGAGCCCAAAGTTAGCTTTGGAGAAGTTTTTCATGGTGGTTACCTATGCAGGAGAGGGTGGGAGGGATGTGGGTTTCCAAGGTGATTAGTTTGTAGTTGTATCTAACCAGGGAGGAGTTGACTACTGGTGTAGAGCAACAGTCACCCATGTTAGTAATGACCAGGTCAAGGATGTTGCTACCTCTAGTGGGGGTAAGAACGAGCTGGTCCAGGGCATTGGAATTAATGAATTTCAGGAAACATTGGGAAAGTGTATTGGTACATGAGTAGGTTTTCCAGTTAATGGAGGGGTAGTTGAAGTCGCCCAGTATGAGAGTGTTAGGTTGGACCCTAATATTCTCCAGGATGCTTAAGAACATGAAGTGTGAGTATTGGGACATGGTTGAGGACCTATAGCAGGCTAAGACCTGAATCACTGTCTTACCCAATGTTAGCTGCATCTGAAGTGTCTTTGATGCATTATGTTGGGCTACCAGTCTGGAGGTGTGTGCATCCTTTATGAAAATGGAAACACCACCACCTTTGGAGCTTCGGTCCAGGTTCTGGGGCCAAAAAGGTGTGGAATGAGTTATAGCTTGGTAGTTTAGGGGTGCTTTCTGCTGCTTTGAACCAGGTCTCTGTTACAGCACAAATGTCAATGTTCTCCATTTTAAGGAGTGCTTTGAGCAAGTGAATTTTGAGATGTAGACTTCTAGCATTGAGCAGCATGACCCTCAGACTGCATTTGTTTGTTAGATGTTACAGTGGTAATTTGGTCTTTGGAACACAGCCTAAAAAAGGCACTATAGTGGTGCAAGAGCCTAGACCAGTATCCAGAAGCCCAGGGGTGACAGATGCAGGCCATCTCTGGCAAAACATTGAGGTCTGTCAGTCATGTCATCCCAGGCAGACAGCTACTGGATCCCCTTGGAATGAACCCAGAAACTTAGCTAATTGTTGAAATCAATTATTTTCTGCTTGTACTGTGGTATAATTCTGGGTGATGGTAGGATGCTGCTCAGGGCTAGGGTCATACCCGCCTGGGCTACATAATCCGAGAGCTCCTCCATGTCTTTTTTCATGTAGTTCAGGGAGGTAGATCTCAGGTCATACACACCCACATGTACAATGACAGAGTCATATTTGCACCTGTTGTTGAGGGACCTGAGTGCGTGTGTTATGTGGTGTATCCTGGCACCTGACAGGCAGCTGACTGTTACTTTCTCCTTATTCAACCTAGTGAGTGGGACATCAGTGTGCATCACTATCGAGTAACCTATAACTAGTGTGTTGGGCATGCTGGTTTGCCCTAGGGGCTTTGGTTGAGTGGCACACTGTTTAGCAGATTTATGTGTCTTGTGATTAGTGTTGTGTTTTGGTGGTTGAGTGTGTTTCTGCCTTGGAGGCCTCTGCTGTTTGGGTAGATTTTTATTGGGAGCCTCCAAGAAGGTGGGTGTGTGCTTTGTGTTTTTATGTGAAGGTAGTGCTGGTGTGTGTTCTGAGGGCTATGTGTTCCATGTGGTGCGGTGCAAGTGCTGACCTTCTCCTCTTGACCAGCTATTCTGGTCTTGGCTGGAGAGTGTGTGGCTTCCAGTTTGGATATATAAGTGCATCTTTTGCAAGTCTGAGTGTTGGGCGGTACGAGGAGAGGGTTGTCAGTGTGCATGAGGCAGTTGCTACATTGCCTCATTATGCCCACGTTCACCAGGTTAATATGAGAAAGCACAAGGAACTGACCTTTAGAGATGCCTGGAGGGGTGGGCATTAATAAGTACTGGAGCTGTTTCCTTGTAGAATGTTTAGTGCTGGTAGCACTTTTGTGTGCTACAATAATTGCTACAAGAAGTCTGTAAAGTGCTAGACTAATAAGCTAGTAAAAGTGCAGGAGAGGAGATAACTAGCAGATCTAAGGGAAAAATTGAAGAGCAGACTTTTTGCCACTGCTCAGAAGCTTACAAACAGTCCTGGGTACAGCAAATCTGTATCTGGACTAGACTAGTTACATGAAAGATTGGAAACAAAAGCAAATGCAGGCTTTTAAACCAGAAAGTTGAAAGATATGGAAAAAACTGCCCAAACGGCCAATAAACTATAATTTCTTGGCCAGAAACCACTCCCCTTGTCTTAGATAGGCTATCTAGTGCTTACCACTCCCACTGATAAGCTAGAACATTTCTCTCCAACACAGAAAGGATTGGGGGGGGGGGTTCAGAAGCTTACAAACAGTCTTGGAAACAGCAAATCCTTATCTGGATTAGACAAGTTACAGGAAAGGCAGGAAACAAGCTTAGAACATTTTTTTACAGAAAAGCAGCTAAAATGGCACTATAAACAATTCAAATGCAGTGCAAGCTAGAACACTTGAGTTGTAGTAATATTAAAGCAAATACAGTTTAAATAAATGCAATGTATTCAAATGGTATTCTGAAATGAATTCAAATATTGTTTTGCTCAACTCTGAACAGTTAAAAAGTGCCAAAAATATACTTATCAGGTCTATATTTCCAGATTGTTTGAGTAGCACACTCAGAACACTAGGAGACTCTAGCAATGGTAGATTCTAGCAAAGTTTTTTTTAGCAAAGCGCAAAGGGGGAAAGGAGGAGCAGAAGATAATTGAAGGTTAAGAAACTAAGTGGGATGGCCTTCTCAAATGTTCTCTCTGTATTAGGTAGAATGAGCTAATTATAATAAACTGGGAGGAGTATCCCAGATCAAATTTACAGTAGGAGTGGGCAACTGCAAAGCCACCAAGTGTAAGAACAAATACCAACAGAGAGGGAGGTTGGGAAATTATTTTAGACAGAAAACACTACAGAAATGTTTATTGCAGCAGACAAACAGCAGTGAGCCACTAAATGAAAGTTTTAAATAGATAAAGGAGCAAAGAAACTCTAGGGAATGTTTTTTTAACTGAAAACAAATCAGTTATATGATACAATCCTTGGGAGGAAGTCAGAACAAACAAACAGATGTTTAACAAGTGGAGACAATTTTCAGTTAATTCCTCACACACAGTAAAACTAGCTAAAAAAGATTTACAAACAGTGTGACAGTAAAAACCTTATTTATCAGATGCTGTGAGGCATACAATTTTAGTACAACCATGCAGATTAGTTTATAGTTATAAAATACAGTAAAAAGTATGCAGCAGACAATAAAAAGTGCTATAAATATCTAGGCTTGTACCCCTGCTTAAACCCATTAGGGTACTTTTTTCTTTTTTATTTTTTCTTTTTACATACTCAAAATCCACAGTGGTGGTGCTGCGGTAGCGTTGTCGCCTCACAGTAAGACACTGTCTAGTTCGATTCTCAGCTAGATCATCATCTGCGTGGAGACATGCATGAATGTGCGTACCTTCATTGAAGGTTGTGCATCAGGGCTGATAACTCAGCACGTAAAAATCAACTACCAATCATTAGCGGACCGGAGATCCGCTGTGGCGACCCCTAACCGGGAAAAGCCGAAAGACACAAACAAACATGTTCGAGATTCTGAGCGTTAGATATTCTCGTGCCGACAATGTCAGATTTGACATTGTCGGCTTTTGAGAATATAATATAGACCCGTTCCACGTTGGTCCATCTGGATCTTTCTGCAGCTTGTGCACAGTGGATCATGCCATCTTAATAGAATGCGTGCACTCATATTGTGGAATTACTGCTCTGGTTCTTGACTGGTTCTCTTCTTACCTGTTTAACCATATATAGAGAGTCTGCTCTGGGCTCAGTTAATCCCTCTCTCACCATCTTGAATGTGGGATTCCACAAGTCGGGTCGGTCAGTTGAAGTACACTTACTTTGAATTCTGCTGTTTTACAAAAAATATATTGAGAAATGGAATTATTGAGTAAGGGACAACTGCACACCCCATGGGGGGACTGTGCCCACCACACCCCAATAACTTAAGTATACCAACTCCAAGTTCACACAATATCAGAGAAAAGGGAGAATTTGCCTATTGCCTTAAGTGATCTCACACAAATATAAGACTTCCAGCCACTCTTTTGAACTTCATTTTATTAAGTCACTTTAATTTGAATGAAGAGCATCTGACAAGAATACATGTCAAACAACTACAGGGGACCCTCTACAGATTCATCCCATACCCTCCCAATGCTTACAACCATAAGTTCACCTTTGTACAAATCTGCACAAATACAGATCTAGCTGGGCAGTGCTATCGAAACTACACCAGGCAGTATAGGATAAACAAACCAACTGCCACTTTGTGGCCCATCCTAGTCATTTGATCATAAGAATTAGTGTTGACCACTACAGCAGGGCACATGATGCATTCATTTGTCATAATAGTGGTCTCAATATCTTTACAAAGATTGGGCACCTACTAAATGCATATCACAACCAGATACACACATATGATCAACAATAACAACCACATAGTCTGACAAAAAAGTTACTAAAAAATTACATTATTACTCTCCTGCCACAAAACATGTTGAAAATACATGCAGTCATGTCTGATGATACTCACAAGGTTATCACAAACAGCAGAAGAGAACACATGACATTGGTTGTATGTCCATGTCCAGATATGGTGGTGAAGGTGAGGTTTAATGCTTCAAATAATGTTTCTGCTGTGTGAACACTTTTCGTGGCATAGCGCAGTATGCACCTTACAAAACCACACACATTACATGGGTGATTTGGATACTAAAAAATATTGTTATGCTCCACAGAATTCAGCAAAAATAATCAATACATATGCATCATGTACCACCAGAATCAAGTGCCATACAGCAAGAAAGTACTACTGAGATGAAATATACTGATGACACCCCACCCCCACCACACTGAGTGTACTTGCTGCCTTCTTCCACAAAATAAAAAATCTAAACCATTTTGCAGGCAGTGGCATATATCCTATTATGGAGATGAAATGGAGCATATGTCCAAGAATGGCAGTACCATATATGTATATCAATATATATCATAGGTCATAACCATCCAACTATTCATATTCAGCATTTTTTGCGCATGAGGTAGAGGTGTCACATTAAAAGTGACATCATCTAGAGCCAGCTTTCTCATCGTTGGGTGGCCACCCCTGCAGCAGCTGTTCCTACAAATCACACACACACACACACACACACACACACACACACACACACACACACACACACACACACACACATGCATATGGACTTACACCTATGGGTAATCTAAAGAGTCCAAGACATCTACTGCATGTCTTCGGAATGTGAGAGGAAATTGCAGCAACCAGAGATTAACCACCTGAATACAGGAAGGACAAACACACTCCATACAGAAGGCACCTCATCTGGGAATTGAACCAGAGAACTTCTTGCTGTGAGGCAACAACATTACCTGCTGCACCGCTGTACCATACTATAAGTCATAGATGGCTAACTACAGAGTATTACACATAATGTTTCTTGTACAAAGACTACTTCCTCCTGAAAAGGAGTCTGCAGAATAAATAAAATGACTGATATGTGATGGCAGCAAGAACATGTGCTTACATGGAGTATGCTGATTGCACTTGACAACTCAGCAAACAAAATAATCTTGTTATAGTGAGGTTCATATGTATGAATCATGTTAGATGATGAGGCTTCTGCTGCCAGGGAGACAGCAGCTTCACAGAACTACATCAGAAACTTCTGCTTCAAAAGCCATTACGACACTATGCTGCCAGGCAAGCAATTAAACTGTGGCAGTAAAAAGTATCTAACAGCTTTTAAAGCAGCTGGATGATATAAAGTGAGCGAGCTTAGGTTCTGACCATTATTTGTGTGGCAGCAGAAAATGTATGATGGCTATTAAAGCTACCAGATATTTCAGCATCCTAGTCTTTTTTTTTGTTTGTAATACATAGAGATAAATAAAACTCCCCTTGTATTCTGAATGGTAATTATTAGTTCTCGGATCATAACTATTTGTTAATATGTTCTTGAAATGAAAAATAGTTTACTTCCCAAGCTTTATTTTCAAGGTGCATTTCTTAAATCCATTTCTAGAACACATTAGCAGTTTGGTTATTATCAATGACCTGGTCCTATCCCTTACTTTAATAGCACATTGTTGTTGTTTTGCTAGACTTTGTGGGTGCTAGTGGTGCTGGTCCGAGCCTGATACAATTACAAAAGTCTAATGCACAGCTTTTTGTCTGGGCCATAAAATGCCTGCTGAATTTTCCATGCATTTTGAATTTAAATACAGACAGGTTGCAGAGTGCCCATAATTAAACATTAGGAATTTAGTGCATGCATTAAACAGTATGAGACTGTTTCTATTAAAATATACTTCAGGCTACATTCTAGAACAGCAAAGGTGATTTGACACCAAAAAAGATATTACAAGCTTGTTCAAACTTTCAGACTAATAAACATTTGGTAGTACGGAAGCTTAAACTATATTGCAAAAATCCCTGTTGGGCCAGTAAAAGGCATTGTATCACTCCTGTTATGTTGTACTTTGGGGGAATTTCAGCTCTCCATATTACTTTTTTTACAGCCTATTTGTGAATGAAGGCCAGTTATGCAACCTGTGGTTCAGTTATTTAATGCCCTATGTGATCAGAATAAATGTATCTGATGACAAGGAAGATATAAGGGCAAAAGTCATTAAATTTTGTCTACAAACATCTGTAGCAAAAGTGAATTCAGCACAGAGTATGTATGATTCATATAGCAGTGTAAGAAGAAATATGACACTCAAGGAATTATGCACAAGATCTTTGCTCTGCAATTTTATTTAATAATTTTGTGCATAATGCAAATGCGGCATTGATGTTCACTAAGGTAATGGTGTTTGTAAGTGATTTTTCAGGTCAGCATATCGATTGCTGCACAGGTTATTGTAGCTGCTTCCCAGGATATAGTTTAGTAATGCACCATGTCTAGATGTGGGGAAATATGTGTTATCCATACCTTTCTTTGTATATTGCTATTATGCCATGAAATTATTTAAAAAAGAAGAGATGTTGTATCTATTTCTGGCAATGACATTGTATTTTGGTTCTTCATTTCTCGTTTGGACACTGTTGTACATCTAATTTATTCTCCTGGGGTGTTTTGGTGATCAAATGGGAATGCACGTTGTCAGTGCAATTACCCATTTTTAAGTACAACTATTTCTGCATCACAAAGAAGCCAGAGCTTATCTCACCATCCAGTGGGTGAAAGATAGAGAAATTAATCCTCAGCAGAATAGCAGTCTACTGCAAGACATTAGTTGTAATATACCACACAACAAATTTTGTCTGCACGATTGGCTTCATTGTTTTTTTCAAAGTGTGGTGGTGCTGCAGTAACGTTGTCGCCTCACAGTAAGACGCTGTCCGGTTCGATTCACAGCTAGAGCGTCTTCTGCGTGGAGACATGTGTGAATGGGCATACCTTCATTGAAGGTTGTGCATCAGGGCTGGTAACTCGGCATGTAAAAATCAACTACCAATCGTTAGCGGACCGGAGTTCCGCTGTGGTGATCCCTAACTGGGAAAAGCCAAAAGACACAAACAGTATAGAGACAGATGATTTACCAGAAGTTTGGATAACAACAGACAATTCGGAATGGTAACCCAGGAGATAATTTGCTTAAACAGATCAACCATTGAAAGAATATGTTGGTCTTACGTGTGTGCAATGGGAGTTAAAATCAAGAGTCTGGTTTTCCATTCATTTTTAAACAAATGTGTACTCTGTCCACTAATACATGCATACCAAATAATGATGTTAACTATTATGAGACTTTTCAGATGCTCCTAGGTGACCCCCGAAATAAATTTATCTAGACATGTCTGAATAGTTGCATCAGGGTATCCAGAGATGAACTACTGTATTGCTAATAAAAGTCCAGTCAGAAATTTAAATTAACTCATTACAGCCGAGTGCACCTCCAGGCATTTCTGCAGTTACCTCCTACTGCTCCTCTAGGTGTCAAATATTACTTGTTCATACTTGCATTACTAATTCCAAAACCATGCTACATGCAAGGCATCAGAATATTGTACCTTGAAGCATGCATGATGGCAAACACAATTATATTGATATTTGACCTCTATCAATGCGTATTTGTTAGAACTGTAAGGTGATAGCTTAATTTTTTTTAAAATTCAAGCCACACCCACTGGAAGTTAAAGGTACACAGTTAAAAGAGCTGTGCTGGAAGGAATGAGGAAAAATACATTCTTCCAATTATTGTTACGTTTTTAAAAAACAGTAGGTTTTAGATACTTTATAGTTAATATACTTAGTATTACATGGACATTAACAGAGATTTTTATTGAGTGTTCGTCCCAGGAACTATTGGGTATATAAAGTTAATTTTAAGCCCAAACTTGGATTGCCGTTTAGATTTGTTTGAGCTAGGTTAATTTTATAGACTGTTAGCATAGCTCTCAACCTCTTACCTCCATAATGAGGGAAAAAGAGACAGATAATCTGGACACAATCAGGGAGACTTTTTAAAAAGATATCAGTACTATTAACCTGAGAAGTTAGAATAAGAGAATGAAAATGTAGTATTCGGGCTGGTAATGTGGTTGTTGTACTGTAGGGGCGCTGTGGGGAATTCAGCATGTACTGTTGGTTCTGTATTTCTCTGGTAACTTGTTGGTTCTGGTGGATGTATGACTTGCAGAAGTTGTGTGAAGAAGCATGGGTGCGCACCTGGAGGCTCTTAATAAAGAAAGGCCTTACAACTCTATAAACCGTGTGGTTTCCTTATTTACCACGATATAACATATTGGCGACGAGAGTGGGATGCCTCCAAGTCTGCTGCGAGTAAACTGGTGAGCTGCAGTTCATGTCGGATGACGAAGAGACGGGGCCTACTGGAGTGATGTCTGGTTCCATGTTGGGGTCACTAGTTGCATACGACTGTCAGACACAGACCTGGGAGGAGTATTGTGAAGTGTTGGAACATTTTTTTGAGGCAAACCAGATAATGGAAGCGGGTCGGAAGCGAGCCATATTGCTAAGCTCGGTGGGCAGTAAGACGTACAGTCTGATGAGGAACTTATTGAGTCCGGATAAACCGGGGGACAAATCGTTTACAGAGTTGACGAGTTTACTTCAGTCACATTATAACCCGAAGCCGAGTGCAATAGTCCAGAGGTTCAAGTTAAATTCAAGGACTAGAAGGGCTAATGAAACGGTAATGGAGTATGTCGCAGTGTTGAGGGAACTGGCACAACATTGTGATTATGGGGACAGACTGACCGAAATGCTACGAGATAGGCTCGTATGTGGCATTGCAGATGACCGCATACAACGCAGATTGTTAGCGGAGCCTGACTTGTCGTTTGAAAAGGCCTTGAAGTTGGCACAGGCCATAGAGACTGCGACTAAAGACATTCGTGATTTACAACAGAAAGCCACGGAAGGGGTTGGAAGCAGGAGTGCAACCCCACTGCCAGTGCATAAAGTGGTTATGGAGCATAATTCTCAAGGGAAGTCTGGTCAGTATGCTTGTTACAGGTGTGGAGGTGAACATTTGTCACGGAACTGTCATTTTTTAGCTGTAAAATGTCATGCTTGCGGGAAAAAGGGCCATGTAAAGAAAATGTGCCGCTCAATACCCTCTCGGGAGCAGCCGAAAAAGGGGGAGGAAAAAAGCAGTATGATGGAAAGGAAGGGAAACCGAAAAAATAAACGGCAGTATGCACACCACATGCGTGAAGTTACAGATCAACCAACCAGGAAGCGAAGAAGTGTTCACAATGTTTAACGTGAAAGAGGCCAAGTGGGAAAGAGTTGATCCCATTAAAACCCAGTTGGACTTAAATGGTAAAATGGTACAGTTTGAAGTGGATACGGGGTGTAGTGTCACAGTTCTGTCAAAGGCTGAGTATGGGAAGTTATGGCCTAGAAGCTCGGAAGCTGCAGGACTGTTCAGTGACTTTGAAAACCTACACGGGTGAAATAGTTCCCACGTTGGGAATGGTGATAATGAAGGTAAAATATAAAGACCAAGTCAAAGAGTTGCCAGTCATGGTGGTAGCAGGTAAGGGACCAAACCTGCTAGGCCGGGTGTGGTTAAAAGAGCTAAACATGGACTGCCTACAGCTCCATAAGGTAGAACAGCCGGGCCTGACCTTGCAAGAGGTGCTCGAGAACAATGAAGAAGTATTCAAAGAGGAACTGGGGACCTGGAGGGGTCCACCAGCAAAGATATACGTGAAAGAAAACGTAACGCCAAGATTTTACAAACCCGTCCTGTACCATACGCGATGAAGAAGAAAGTTGAGTTTGAGTTAGAGAGACTCACGAAGCAAGGTATAATTGAACCAGTAAAGTTTGCGGAATGGGCCGCACCAATTGTTCCAGTATTAAAGCCAGATGGTACTGTGGTGACTATAAGTTAACAGTGAACCAAGTCTCGAAGCTGGAGCAGTATCCCTTGCCCAAGGTGGAGGATGTGTTTGAAAAGCTGTCGGGAGGTGAAAGGTTTAGTAAACTGGACCTCAGTCAGGCATATCAACAAGTAGTGCTGGAAGAAGGGTCAAAGGCGTATGTTACCCTGAACACACACAAAGGTTTGTTCCAAGTCAATCGTTTACCTTTTGGGGTTTCCTCGAGTCCAGCTATTTTCCAGAGAATAATGGAGGGACTAGTGGCAGGAATTCCAAAGGTAGCTGTGTATTTAGACGATATCCTGTTGACGGGAAGGAACATTCGAGAGCATCTGGAGACGCTGAATGAGGTGCTGAGTCGACTGCGGGAGGCAGGTTTACGGGTGAAGCGGAGTAAATGTGCTTTCATGGCAACGGAAGCGGAATTCCTGGGCTACAAGGTGGATGCATAGGGCCTACACCCCCCTGCCAAATAAAGTGGAAGCCATTCAACAGGCACCAGCACCCACAAATGTTACAGAACTGAAAGCCTATTTAGGCTTACTCAACTATTATAACAGGTTCCTGCCAAATCTGTCAACACTGTTAGCTCCTTTACATAAGTTGTTAAGGAAGAAGGCTCAGTGGTCGTGGAAAGAGGAACAGGACAGAGCATTTGAACAGTCAAAGGAACTAATGCAATCTTCAGAGGTTTTGGTGCACTACGATAGTCACAAGGACTTAATTTTGTCATGTGATGCCTCACCCTATGGATTAGGGGCTGTGTTGGCACACCGGATGCCAGATGGACAAGAGAGACCCATTGGGTTCATGTCACGAACTTTGACACCAGCGGAGTCAAACTATTCCCAGTTAGATAAAGAGGGTTTAGCTGTAATGTTTGGAATCAAGCGATTTCACAAATACCTCTATGGGAGGAAGTTTACTATTTGCACTGATCATAAGCCTTTGTTGTCATTATTCAACGAGATGAAAGCAGTACCGCAGATGGTTTCTCCCTGCATTCAGAGATGGGCTGTAACGTTGAGAGCTTATGAATACGAGATTGTTTATAAGCCCGGGAAACACCATGGTAATGCAGATGCACTAAGTAGGTTGCCGATGCCAGGGCATCTCCAGGAAGAGGAAGCGGAGGACCGAGTTTTGATGATGGAAGACATCACATTGGTGTCTGCTAAGGAACTGAGAGTTTGGACACACACAGACCCGGTGCTTGCTAGAGTGTTTCAGTGGGTCCAGCAAGGCTGGCCAGTCCAACAAACGGATCCAGTTTTTCGACCTTATGAGGTGAGGAAAACAGAGCTGAGTGTACAAGATGGATGCGTATTGTGGGGGGCACGAGTGATAATTCCATCCCCAGGAAGAAGGGCACTTTTACAGCAGTTGCACCAAGGTCATGTGGGCATTACCCGAATGAAGGCCTTAGCCCGAAGTTATTTTTGGTGGCCCAAGTTGGACCACGAGATTGAAGTCGTTGTGAATGAGTGTAAAACATGTCAACAACATCGCAACTTGCCGGTGGCGGCGCCACTACATCCATGGGAGTGGCCGAGTAGGCCTTGGCAGAGACTTCATATAGATTATGCAGGACCATTCATGGGGGCCATGTTTTTGATAATCATGGATGCTCATTCAAAATGGATGGATGCCTATCAAGTCAAGACACCCACTTCTCTCGTTACCATTGAATGTTTGAGGAGGAGTTTCAGTAGTCAAGGACTGCCTGAGACTATTGTATCCGATAATGCTTCATGTTTCACGAGTGAAGAGTTCAAGGGTTTTCTGAGAAAAAATGGCATCGTACATATTACCTCAGCACCCTACCATGCAGCTACAAATGGTTGTGCTGAAAGACTGTGCAGACTTTTAAAGCAATGATGAAGAAGTCTGGAGAAGGAAGTATAGCAGCAAAAGTATCAAGGGTGTTATTCAACTACCGTATTACACCACAATCTACCACGGGTTTGTCACCTGCCGAGATGTTGCAAGGACGTAGATTGAGATCTACGTTGGATCTAGTGTATCCAAATGTCCGAGCTAAGGTGGAGGGGACCCAGTGGAGGCAAAAAGAATGTCATGATAGACGACGGAGAGAGCGAAGTTTTCTGGAGGGAGATGCAGTGATGACGCGAAATTTCAGTTATGGACCTAAGTGGATTCCAGGGTTCATTGTCAAGAGTACAGGTCCATTATCGTACCAGGTGAGGTTGAATGGAGATTTCTTGGTGAGGAGACATGTAGACCAAATTCTACGAAGCGAACAGAAGAAGGATGCCATGGAACTGCCGGCCTCGGAACTACCGTTAAGTTCGGAACCAGGGCTCGCAGTGGCAGGAGGATCGCAAATCGAGGGAGACCACCAGAACGTGGAAGGAGAGGTTTCTGAGGATCCAACCGTTCCAGGGAAGGACACACCGATACCTGAAGTGGTAACTGTGACACCGGAGTCACCTAAGGTGGTACCACTGCGCCATTCTAAGCGTGTGCTGGTTAAACCTAGTTACTTGAAGGACTATCAATGTTAATAAAAGTGCATGTATAGATTACCAGCCTAAAAAAAATAGTAGATGGTATGGTAACCAGTTAATAACTAGCCTGTTATTTACAAGTAAGTGATTAAATGCCTTGTGGAACTTGTTCCCTAGTTTTGCTTATGTAAGACAGTATGTCTTAGCTTAAAAGGGGAGGAATGTAGTATTCGGGCTGGTAATGTGGTTGTTGTACTGTAGGGGCGCTGTGGGGAATTCAGCATGTACTGTTGGTTCTGTATTTCTCTGGTAACTTGTTGGTTCTGGTGGATGTATGACTTGCAGAAGTTGTGTGAAGAAGCATGGGTGCGCACCTGGAGGCTCTTAATAAAGAAAGGCCTTACAACTCTATAAACCGTGTGGTTTCCTTATTTACCACGATATAACAGAAAATCACTGTGCATTCTTTGAAATAGATTATAAATATAATTATTGTCATTATTTTATTAAGTGCAATCCAACACATTTCCCCCCAAAAAAACAGCTTTAGGAGGGATGTCTTTTCTGTGCATTACCCAGCCAAAATCAGGGACATTGCAGAAATATGCCTATTAACACCTGTGCATCTTTTATGAAAGTGATACATTTTCCACAGATGGCTTGACTTTTAGCTAAGAAAAATAGCACATTTCCAGCATTTATCAAAATTATACAACTAGGTAATGTGTGGTTAAATGACTTTCTTCCCAATTTGGCCAAATCATTCTTAGAAGGGATTTTTATACTTCAAATAAATCAAGAAAGTGAAAGGTGGAAACCTTGCCATACATCAATATATTGCTGTTCTCTTCCTGAATTTCTGTCATGTATGCTTATAAAAAAAGAGCACAGGAAATTAGTATTAAGAATGCCTGACTGCAGATTTAACCTTAATAAAACTGGTCCAAATAATTCCATATTTATTTAACTGAAAGCTTTATGTTAATCAAATGTAAGTACAGCAGTTTCTGGTTATGTTTTCTAGGTATTCTTTTGTTCAAAGAGTACCATACACTGCAGAATTTGATGAACCAAATGTTTGCACAGTACAAAACTGAGTTGATATTTAGAAACAATATTCTGGAATAAATTAGTAATATAGTTATTAAATTAGAACAGATGTTATAGCCTAATTTTTGATAATATTGTTATGATTATTGTGTGTTATATGTATCAGTGTTTTTTCAAGATTGAAATATCTATCATTTTGCCAGTCGGGAAAATATAACCCTGGAAAAACTTTAACAACCATGGCATTAATTGATTCTAAAGTTCCGTGAAATACCTTTGGCAAGTCAGACAGGTCTGACAATTGGCAATTTTATTATAATTCCTCTGATTCATAGATTCATAGATATTCCAAGGTCACCAAATCTCATGACCATTCTTGACTTGCCAGTACCCTCCCCAAGCAGCACCTCTTTTCTCAAGGAGGGCCACACTGGTCAGTCTTGGGGTAAATTAGTGGATACCCATCGAGTCATCTAGTAGATTTTAACGGGACATAATGAGTCACATTGTTTAAAGTGCAAGGTAAGGCTATTCCAGAGAATTGATTATCTCAAAATAAAAAAGATACCTAAGTGTGGTATTCTATAACAGGTTTAGCAGAGACAAATTGCCTTATTTTAGTTTCTAAAATGTGTCCAATAATGACTTCACCTTGGCATTTGCTGTCAGATTTTTGACACAGTCATAGATTTTTCTTTTGTTAGTATATATGTAAAAGTACTCTGGCTCTCTCTTGACATTTCAGTATTATCTTTTTTATATTCCTTCTGCAAATTTTAATTTCAGTTTTGTATATGCCTAAATCTATTTCGATATATAGCAGATATCATTTGGACATCTACTGTTATGGTAAGTTCAACTTATGCAACTGTACTGTGTTATTCATATTAATCACTAATGCAGTAGCCTTAGCTATATGGGTAGATTACCACAGGTAACTATATTTGGGAGGTGGAAGAGAAGGGTCCAGCAACCCCTGGACAATGGTTGTAGCAAAGCATGATTTAAATCTAGAGAAGGAATCCAGCTAATCGTGCTTTGTAAAAGTATGTACAGAGGACCAAGTAGCAACTTTTGAATATAATCCTTTCCAAAAAGTCATAGAAAAAGCCAATGTCCTTGTACAGTGCACCTTGACTCTGCCTGGAATAGATTTGTTCAGGTGAGTATAAGAAAAGGTAATAGTCCTAGAAAATCATTTGGAAATAATCTGTTTTGAGACTGGTTGTCCATTCTTCTTATCTTCACAAGAAATGAGCAATTGATCTGATGATCTGTAAGATTTAATTCTGTCAGGATAGCACCAGAGTTGTCAGTGGATATCCAAGGTATGGAGCATCCTTCCTCCCTCATTTTTAGGTTCAGGAAAGAAAATGGGGAGATGGATAGTTTGACATAAAGTAAACTCAGACACCTCTTTAAGCATAAAAGAAGGATTAGTTCTCAAAGAAAACTATGAACTTCTGCTGCCAGGTTGACTCACCATAAAAGCTTGCAACTACGATACCATTCTTGCAGAGGTCAGAGCAATCAAACTGTTTTCCATATTAAGAACCTCAAGTTAACTAGATCAGCTGGTTCAAATGGAGCAGGTGTTAGTGTCTCTAACATGAAATTAAGATTGCAAGGAGGGGTCATAGGTTTACTCGGAGGCATGTTATGCAAAACCTCTTTCAAGAACATTTTGACATGTGATTGCTTTGAAAGAGGAGGATCCATAGACAGACATGCTGAAATGGCCAAGAAATGAACTTTGATAGTGGAATCAGAAAGATCATAGGATAGCAACTCAAACAAATATTGTAAAACCAGAGAACAACTAGCCCTGAATATGTGCTGGTTATGTTGTAGGTACCAACTAGCAAACTTTTTCCGTTTGCTAATAGATGTTTTTTCTAGTAGCAGGCCTTCTTACCTCCATTAGTACCTGCTGCACAGCCAAAGAAAACAGATGCCTAAAAGGAATTAAGACCCAATCATCCAGGCTGTCAATTGAAGATGATTGATGTTGGGGTGTATCAAATATCCCTGTTCTTGTGTGACTAGATCCATTCTGTGAGGAGGCTTATGGTAATTGTCCTTAGATATTTCTAAATGAAAGGAAAATCATGGTTGCCTAGGCCAGAAGGCAGTCCCTACAATGATCTTGGTGAATTCCTTCTGAATCTTCAGAAATTCCATGGGTATTAGAGGAAAGGCTGGAAAGGCATACAGCAACATTCCTGTCAAAAGAAAAGAAAAGGCATCTATCTTCTAGATCTTCTTGCATGAAGTCCTGGAACATAATTTTGCCAGTCGATTGTTCAAAGAGGAGGCAAAGAGGTCTACTTGAGGAACTCCCCACAGATGTATCAAATCTTGGTAGACCCTGGATCTAGTTTCCATTCATAAGGGTCTGCTCTGGTCCTGGTCAGTTTGTCTGCTGCACAGTTTTGCTCTAAAAGAATGTGGGATGCCTGTAGAGTGAGATTGTTCTGTACAGCTATATCCCAAGACAACATGACTAGTCTGCAGAGGGGGTATGACCTGGTTCCCTCTTGCTTGTTGATGTAACTGTGGTATTATCTGTAACCACTTGAAGAGATCGTGGAGACCAAAGATGGCCCAGACAACTGAGTGCCTTAATCAAGGCAAGCATCTCCTTGATATTTATGTGCTTGTATCTGTCCTTGGTGTTCCACACCTCCTGCACTTTTATCTCTCCTGAAACTGCTTCCCAAGCAAAGTCTGATGCATCTGTGGTGACTGACTGCTGTGGAACAGGGATGGAGAAGGGGAGACCTTGATTTAAGGATATCTGTTTTCTCCACCAAGTGATTTCTCTTTTGAGAAACTCCAGTACTAGGATATGAAATGACAAAGGATGCTGATGCTGGGGCCAAAGTACTTTCAGATATGGGTTCTTATCATGTAGCTGAACTTTTACAAGTTCAAACCTCATATAGTCAAGATCATAAGTTCGAATTTGTAAAAGCTCGAGCATTTCAATGGAAATCTCCATAAGCGGAGGTTTCCATTTTGTTCAATGGGGTGCAGTCTCAAAGTTGGTATAGTAAAACAGTTTATTTTGTTTTCTGTTGTTTTTTTTTTTTTTTTATCCATAGTTGAAGTTTTGTAACTTCGAACATAATAGTTCAAACATTACATGTTTGAAGTTATAAGACTTTGACTATGGGATATAGACCCTTCAGATACTACTGTATCTTTCTCATGTGGAGCCCATGCCAGGGGTATCATTTGAATCATAGATGCCATGATGCCTAAAATCTTGAGGTATTCCATTGCAGTGACTGAAGTCTGAGTAGAAAACCTTAGAAATAGATCTAAATAAATATCTGTTTTTTTTCCTGTGGAAGAAATGCTTTTTGAACTGAGGTGTTTAGTTGACATCCCAGGAACACAATCCTGTGTAAGGGAGTCAGGAAAGACTTTTGAACGTTCTCTTGAAATCCCAGCTTGTGCAAGAGATCTCTCACCCAAGAAAGAGAGCGAGAGTGTGAAAGAGAGAGAGAGAGAGAGAGAGATACCTGACATTTAAAAAAAAGACTCTGAAAAGATAAGCAGTCATCTAAATCGAGAAAAATGCGGATGCTTTGTAGCCTGCAATGAGCTATAACTGGAGCTAGACACTTCGTGAACTTTCTTGGTGTAGTGGATAGTACAAAGGGTGAAACAGAGAACTGATAATGTGACCCAGATACACAAAATCTTAAGAGATGACTTAAGTCTGGATGAATAGGAATTTGATGATAAGCAACTTTTAAGTTTAATGTTACCAGGAAACTTGAAAGAGGAAGACGAGGCAACAGGTTGTGAAGTGAAATAATTTTTGTATTTGGGCACTATCACAAACAGGTTTAGGAAAGAAAGATCCAGAACAGGTCGCCAAGTGTTTTCTTTCTTTGGGGCTAGGAATATCCTTGCATAAATCCCCTTCCCCATCTGGGAAGGAAGAACTGGTTCTATTACTCCTTGGGACAACATGTGATGAAGAACAGGTGGAAACAAAATAGTCTGGTATGCAGGATGAGGAATGACCCCCTGGAAAGGAGGAATTTCCTCCCACTGCCATCTGTAACCCTGATGAATGATTTTCAGAACACATTTTTCTGAAATAATCTGTTGTCAAAGAGAAAAAAAATGGAGATTCAGACTTTCTGGAAGTGAAGGAGGGCCAGGGTTAAATGGGGCTCACAAGGTCTCTTGAATAGTCATTCAGACGTGTTGGAGTGTCCTTGGTTTTGGGAGGTTATAGACTTCGTTTTGGAACCTCCTTGCCACTTCTTAAACTTCTGTTTGCCTGAATTCTGTTGAGACTGTTTATTCTATTTTTCCTGAATTTTTTTCCTGGAATTGGATGAGGAGAAAGAAAATCTCTTGTACAATTTGGAAAAGGAGGACTGGAAAATCTTATAGATTTCCTGGATAAGCTTGCCCTTTCATCTCACTTTTTGATCACCTCTGCAGCAGAGGGGAAAAACACTACATCTCTATCCAAGGGAGAATTTAAAATCTCATTTTTAGCATCACCTGGAAGGTTCTGTGAATTCAGCCAAGCAAACCTCCTTTAAACCATATCAGTGGCCATAGCCCTGGAAGAAGTATCAACAGAGTCATACACACACTGCAAACAATGAGTAGTGATCTGTACAATAGAAGAAACTAAGTTATTTAAAGCAGATTCTTCTTACCAAGAAGAAATTGTAGGAAAAACATTCCTCATACTTTCACAATATGTCAGAATATTCTTTAACATATGAGCCTGACAATTTAAAATTCTGAAATTCAAAGCTGCAGAAGTATACACTTTTCCCCCATACCTATCAATAATTTTCCTATCCTTATTAGAAAGAGCAGGACTGGAATTAAATAAGTGCTTAGCAGTGGAGGAGTCAACTAAGGCTATAGCTGCTAGGCTAGGTTTGGGAAGAGTGTATAAACATTTAAGAGACTAATGAACTGTATACATCCTATCTGCCTTTTTAGGCACAGCTGACTGACTATCGGGAAACTTGCATGCAGTAAGATGCACATCCTCTAAAGCAAACAAGACAGGAAGAATTGGTGTAGGTTCTGGAAAATCCTTCTAAAACAGCTCATAGTATTTTTGAGGGACTGAGAAACTTCAGAGTTCTTCCACTGGAAACACTAGGACATTTTATCAATAGGGAGAATCAGAAAGTGACCTCTCATCTGAGCCTGAATCAGAAATCTGAGGACTAAAACTCCACTCCCTAGAAGCTCTCTTTACGCTACAGAATGCTTATGTCTGTACGGCCACTGAGACATGGTTTAAAGCCATGGAGAGCACACCAACAGTGCTAGGTTATAATGCCTTCCACACATTTAGGCCAGTTACTTCACAGGCAGGGACTAAAGGTGGAGGTGTCTCTATTTACATCAAAGATAAATATACCTCAAGGCTGATCAAACAGGACAATGCATCTGAGCTGCTCCATGTTCAAAAAATCTAAATCAAAAGGCAAAATCCAATACCACTTCCTTGCAAACTATAGGTCCCCCCTCTATGACTCAGGAAACCCATACCATGTATTTAAACATATTAGAAACACTAACCATCCAACCCAATCCCATATTCATGGATGACTTTAATTACCACACTATTAACTGGAAATCCTATATAACACTAAACATACATGCACAGAGATTCCAGGATTTTGTGAATACAAGCTCCCTGGACCTTGCATCTCCCATGCAAGATGTAATTTTCATCTTGGAGTTTAGCAAGTGCTCTTTTTTATGTTAGAAAGTTTGAGATTCTGTGGGATATTTAGGGTTTGTATATTGGTTTTGGTAGTGAAACATGCCCTGAATTTGTTTGCTGGTATGTTCGCTATCTCTACTGGATCCTAGTAAGTGGTGCCATCATTGTGAGATTCTGAGCACTGCTGGGTGTTATTTCTTAGATTCCTAATCTAGCAAAATGAGGATTGGTATTTGTCTTTAACTTCTGGTGTTAGTCTAAGTTCATGGGATTCCTTTGTTTTCCGGTGATTTTTTTTAAGTTCTTTTGATTGTGCCTTCTGGTCTGTTTTTTTTCAGTACTGCAAATATCTCTGCAATACACAAACCAGAGGTGCAACCATACTGGATCAGGTCCTCACTAATATGGGAGAATGTTGCACACCCCCCTACTGTAATGTCTTCCCTGGTAAGGTCAGATCACAAAATTGTCTCCTTTGAAGGAAAAATAATATCTGGACCCCCAGATAAACCTGAAATATTCAGGAACTATTCTAAGGCTAACCCCCTGCTATTAAATGAGAACCTGACAAAAGTTCAAGCCCCCATAAACCCTGAGAACACTTCTGCCTATGCAGAGCTGTTCACAGAAACCATGTACAAACATGTTAATAGCTGCACAGAGGCAGCTGTACCCACTAGGAAGAAAACTAACTAAAAAAACAAGTCACCCTAGTGGAATCACAAAATCAAAAGGCTGTAAAACAGGAGGAAGAAAATCATGGCAAAAATTAGGAGGTGCAGCACCCAGCAATATAAAAGCCCTCTCATCAAACTAAACAAACAACTCAGAGGAAAAATAAAGACTGCCAAGGCCAAATTTGAGGTAAGTTTGGCCTCCCAGGCCACTGCAATCACAAAGCATTCTT
This sequence comes from Protopterus annectens, assembly GCF_019279795.1. NCBI lineage: Eukaryota > Metazoa > Chordata > Ceratodontiformes > Protopteridae > Protopterus > Protopterus annectens. The sequence continues at coordinate 1,993,764,775 of NC_056741.1, forward strand.
TAGCTATGTCCACATCCTCAAAGGCAATACACAATTGTGTGTAGAGCTCATTGTAAATGCAGCCACCTATATTGAGCCAGAAGATATAGCAAACCTCCTGGTTTATAAATTCAGCTCCAACTTTACTCCTGTCTTCCCCTCAACCTTCTCTCAGGAAATATCATCAAATAAAACACCCCCTACTATCACTAGGGAACAGGTCCTTAATGCTCTCTCTGAGACCAAGAACACTGCATCAATGGCACCAGACAATATCCCAGGATGCCATCTAAATAGCATGAAACATGACCTGTCAGGTCCTCTGTAATTAGTATTTGAATGTAGCCTCCAAACAGGTTTCATGCCTCATGAATGCAGAAAGGCAACATTCATCCCTTTGCACAAAGATGGGCCATCTACAGACCCTGGCAACTACAGACCAATAAGTCTTACTATGTAAAGCCATGGAGAGAATTATCATGGAGATGATCAACAGAGATATAGTAAACATCCAAACCATGGACCCAATCCAGTTTGGTTTCGTTGATGGCAGATCATGCCTACTCAACTTGGCGGTCTTCTTTGAGAAGGTCACCAAAGCAATGGATGAAGGCAAAATTGTTCACACTGCCTACCTTGACCTGGCCAAGGCATTTGACACAAACCCCCACTCAGGCATTGCTGACAAACTCAAAAGCTTAGGTAAAAACTCATATGTCACCCAGTGGATAGCTAACTGGTTTACAGACAGGACCTAGGAAGTTAGAATTGGGGAGTCTACCTCTACAACGAGGCGAATCACAAGTAAAGTTCCTCAGGGATCAGTCCTTGGACCACTCCTTTTTGGCATTTACGTTTCAGAAGTCAAGGTCATGTCAGTGATCTCTGACTAAATTTGCAGATGATTGCAAATTAGGAGCTGTCATTGAATCTCACACTGACACAAATGTTCTCCAGGAGAGGCTGACACAGACAAACAACTGGTGTCAGAACCATGGGCTAAAACTAAAAGCCAAGAAATGCATAATAGTATCCTTTGGGAAGTCATCCATCCCTGGTACCTATCATATTAACAACATACCCCTTAGAATTGACCCAGTAGTCAGGGACTTAAGGACACACATAGATAGTAATCTAGCCTTTGACCATCATGTGTCTACAGTAGTGAGGAAATCATTCTATATTGCTCAACTTATAAACAAAAGTATGGCATCTAAGTCCAAGGAAGTCATTGTTCCACTGTATTCAGCATTCAACAGACCTATCATTGAGTACAATGTCCCCTATGGTATGTACCTAACCAGGCATATACAACAATTGGAAATTCCACAGAGGTTCCTTACTAAAAGAATACAGGGCATAATTAAAATGTCCTGTGCAGAATGCCTCAAGGTCCTATCCCTGTATTCTATCTTCTACAGGCTTTTGAGGAGAGATTTATGCCTGGCATACAGGGCATTGTCAGACCCCACTCTGATGGACCTCCTGCATATCCACAGAACAAACAGCACCAGAATTACCTGTTGTAAAGACTTAATTAAACCCTGCCTGTGATATAAATTGGCCCTGCTGGAGAGATAGGTATTTATCCCAGAGACTACTTCATCTATGCAACAGACTCCCCATCCATGTGAAACAGAGGTCCTCCCTAAGCCAATTCAAGTGCAACTTGGACAATTGGATGGAAAACTGGAAATTCATCCCTGGTTTGGCAGCTATGTCTCTAATGGACACAGGTAACCTGTAAATGTTTCATCTCCCAGACCCATGCTTACACTTATCAAGGGTATCAGAACTTGTCATAGATTTGGGATGCATGGCTAGGCTTAAAAAGGTCCTTGTGGTCATTAGCCTAGTAAACACCTATGAACCTATAAACCTATAAACCCCAAATCTGTCCCTGTAGCTTCCTGTTCAGATTCAAAATCTTGAATCTATTCAGTATAGGAGGCATCTCTCATTTTTTACCAGAAACTACTCTACAAGAAGGTTCAGTAACCTGAATCAAACCCTGAGCCAGTCCCAGTAAATGACTCCTGGCCAAAAAATTTGAGAAGGAGTAGATCCATGCTTGGTTTTCTGTTTCTTTTTAACAGGAAAAATGGGACCAACCATGTTACTAATGGCAGCAACTTCTTTTCCCTTGCCCACTATGGGACTCCAACAGTTGCAGAAGACATGGCTAATCCCTGTCCATAGTAGCTGTAGGTCAAACACCAAAGAGATTCAATGTAAAAGATGAGTGGTCGGAGGTTCAACAAATGGCCACAGCAGAGTCACTCACCTGCTGCTGAGGCAAACTGCTAGCCTGCTGTGGTGGCAAAGGCTGTCTGCTTAACATTGTGGCTGGAAGAAAGATTGACCATTGGAGGGGCAATCTGTTCCATTGTCAAGCCAAACATTGTGCTGTTATCCTTGGGAAAACAAGCAACAATGCCAGTTAAACTACCAGTCCTAACAGAAAAAACACAGTAAAAAGCAGTTTCAAATACAATGGCTGCTCGTCGACCTTAAAAAAATTCTACATAGCATAGTTTATCAGTTAGATAACACTACTTTTAAACTGACAGAATACTGCAGAGTACTGCATTTAAAAGTACATCATAGTCTTGAGATAATCTGTTAAAACACAACACTCCTAGCCTTAAAAGGACTTTCCTGAGGAGGAAAGTAATAAAACATCAGTAAAAATAAGAAAATGGAAGTTTTTTTTCCCAAAGGGAAATTATCTGCCCAGCTAAGGAAAGCATAAGCTGACAGTCGAGTCTGAAAAGCCTCAAAGAACCATACTCTTTGGTGGCAGTAAAGCTCTGAAGAGCTTTTCAGTCAAACTAATCTTTTAGTTAGCTCAGCTGAAGCTGCTTGATGGTCTGGGCATATGGAAAGTGCCCTGAAGCTTTGGAAGCTGTCTGACTGTTACATCTTTGGCATATAGCTAAGGCCACTGCAACAGTGATTAATATGAAGAACATCTTCCTTGGAACTAGATGAAATTCCTTTTCTAATCAGCTGTGCTAGGTAAAATGATTTCCTAAGCAGCATTATAATATGATAGTCAAAGTCAATGAAATTATCTACCCATGTTTCAAGGTCTCTCACTACACTTTCATTTTGAAACTGGATGTTGTCTATACTGTAATATGGATAAAAGGATTATCTACCAAATCTGATGATATTGCTTTTTTTTTTTTTTTGGCATTTAGCTTTAATCTGTTTTTGTGAGCTCCATTTGGAACTTCTGTGCATCAGAGGGGAACTTAAAGATGCCACCAAGTTTGCAGTTGTTGTCAAATTTGGATTACCAGAGATCACCATTTGCAATCTGGAGATCTGCAAAGTAGATGCCAAACAATAGAGGTCCCAGCACTGAACCCCAGGGAATACCACTTATTACATTCATGTTTACTAAGAATGCAGCTACTACTCTCACTACATGGGATCTATCCCTCTATCAGTTTGCTGCCATACAACTACATAGGGGTCAATTTGGAGCACATTTATCTTGTTTATTATGATAGCTTGTAGTATTGTGTGAAAAGCTTAAGTCAGGTTGAGCTAGGTTGTATGGAGCATGTCTGCTGTTGATGGCTTGTGTTACTTTCTCAAAGAAACTGGCCCAATTTGTTTGACAGGCTTCTCTGTTAACAAAGCTGAATTCCTGGGGGTCAAGCCTTATAAAATGTTTATATCATAGTTAAATAGGTGTACTTGAGACTAGTTAGGCAAATGAGTCTACAGTTTCTGGGGTCAGTGGTGGGTCCACCCTTGTGAAGTGGCATCAGAGCAACTGTTTGCCATACTTCAGGGACAAATCTAGTGGCTAAGCTCAGGATAAACAGCT